>NW_019213678.1:0-8269 GCF_002532875.2 Varroa jacobsoni
AGAAATGGAAACAGCGAATCTACGCCACGCTGTTCATACGAGATTCTTGTTTATGTTGTCCAGGGTAGAGGGCGTTGTCGGCATAGGGTAGGCGATTGTATGGAAAGAGCTGCGTTTGTGGCCAGCGATTATAATGCGGGAACTGCGTCGGGCTTTCCCCGTGGGGCTATAAAAGCTGCGCTCTGTTGTTAGTCTGAGGCAGGTGTTACTTCTGTCAGTTTATACAAAATTTACTTACTGAAGTTCGTTATCGGTCGTGAATAATTTTAAATACACAATCGCACGTCGGGCCTTGTGAAGGAATGTCTCCATGGAAAAACGGTGTGTATCGTTCATCTAGTATGGAAACATTGTAAGCTGTGCAGTTTTCATCTAGTTGTACTTATTTATAAATAATTTTAGTGGAAGTAAATCGTGTGAAATCGTCCGTAGAGCATGGTCGAAGGTTATGGCTTTTCAGGACATAATGCGATAACCAATACTGAACACGTCGCATCAACTGTTTGAGAAATAACAGACGCAGAAGTTAGCTGCTTCGAGCTGTTTGGGTTCTTAATCGATTATCGATAAAATCCTCTATAAGTAAAAAGGAAACGTAAAATGTTTGAAATGGAGCAGTGAAAATATCTATTTAGCTCAAGGACATAATTTTTTTCCGCTTATCGATATGATGACAACTCACCACTTATTAAACCGGGGCTTTTCTGGTGCAGAAAACAACATCAAACACGCAAGATTTAAAATATCGTTTTTGCTGTGAAGTCGGCTTTTCGTGTTTCTAAAAACAAGATGCACGTTAAAGCTACAATACTACGGAAGCTACGATAGTTTTTTTTTTTATGACAGTAACTAGCTAAAGTTACCACCCACCCACCTACCTTATCCTGAAGAAGTTTTGGTACTTACCTAACGCCAGTCGGTTAGCTTAATTTTCACTCTCGTCTATCCTGTGTAATAATAAAACTAGCGCAATTTTTGTAGAACGTGACCGATTATTGAAAACGTATCTCCTCTTGTTTAGCGCGATCGAATATTTATTAATTAGATCCTAGAACATTGTCAAGTACTCGGTCTAACGAGATCCTGAAAAACCGTGTTTTCGCTGTAAATTTACAATGATTTTTTAGGCGATGTAAAATGGAGAGAAGTGCGTTTATTCAACAACAGCCGCGACTTTCGCCTACAAATTTTATCGCTAAAAACTCTACGAGCTATGAACTCCAATTTACTAAAGCTTCAGGTCCAAAGTAAGTGTATTGCATCGTAAAAGTTAAAAGAATTGTTTGCGATAAGCAAATGATTTTTGGAAATGGGGTCTGCGTGGCCTTTCGTCTTCAAGCTGGGGGTGAGCAATGGGCTCGAATCAGTTGCGTCGTAGTCTTATGTGGCTGGGCTATCGTTACAAAAGAACACGGTTGGCTAAAGAAGGCATTTAGGCTCTGGTCCATTAATCCTTTCAAAACAATACAACGGCCTATCCAAAAGCTGTAACAAAGCTATAGGTACCTTACAGAAAAGCGACGAAACGAACGAATCCTTTGTAAGGGAATTGTAGCAAAATGCTTCACCCTCATTAGCTGCCACATTATTAGGTAGCACGCGTACCTACAGGAAGGTCCTTTGAGACTCCAGGTTTAGAAAAAGTTTGTAGTCCAATAAAAAGTAATTTGTTTCAATTCATATAATTATTTTAACTAATTTAATTAAAATTACTTAAGAAGCTTAATTACTTACGATAAACAAAAAGCAAAACTTATCGAAAGTTACGGGAAACAGTATGCATGCGCTTTACCAGTGTACCTGGAAGTTTTTAATATGTAATATTCATGAAGTCTTAATATGTAATATTCATTTGTGTACGGAAGCCTGTGATGGAAGCCTGTGATGGCTCGTTGCTAGGAACTGTAGTTTCTCACAGGCCTGGGTATTTCGTTTAGTACCTTAACGATATAGTCTCCCAGAGTGCATCAGTTTGTCTGCCGAAAATATACGCCATTTCAAGTGTCACTTAAAGGTGTGAATTATCAATAAAAGAGCATAGCCTAATAAGCGTAATTTTAAAGGCGTGAAATTAAAAAGTGAGTATGTAACATACATGCACATAACACGAACTATATATATATATATATATATATATATATACGGGATATATTCCTGCCTTAACCCTAAAAATAATAGGTTTAAAAACCTTTTAAATTAAAAAACACAGTAGAATTTTCCATATTTAGTTAGTTGTTAGCAAAGTGCGGAATGGCCTCTTAAGTTGAAGACGGTACATGCAACATTGGTTAGCTTTTAGTAAGAGAGACTAATATAGTCTCTCTCACTAAAAGCTTTCCCAGCGGATTCAGACCAAAAAATGATATTAACGCAAGCCCGACTCGGCCGGTTTGTATGGATTACGTGCTGATTCTGTTACAATAGCAGAACTGCTATTGCTTGTTGCGTTCTTCATTGATTGTGGGCGGGAGCAAAATAACACTATTGTAAACTATCCATGCGAAGGCTTGTTATATTCGCCCCCTTAGTCAAAGCAGGCTCTCTTTCAACCACATTGGTAGGAAAACGTAACCCATGTTTTCAGCTTACGTGTGGTGTAGTGGAAACGTGTTTGACGAACCTACTTTCCAACGTATTCCGACGGAGAATACGTTGGAAAGTAGGTTCGATGCTGGAACAGATGATGAACTTCGTTTTGTGCATCGAAGGAGCTAGCCATCGTTTTCCGCCTCCTCTACACGTAGTTTTTTATGGGCGTGCATCGAAGGAGCTAGCCATCGTTTTCCGCCTCCTCTACACGTAGTTTTTTATGGGCAACCTCATTTTTACAGTTAGAATCGTTTGTTGCCGTCAGTCAAGGGAGAGGTGGAAATAGCTACGTTCGTTTATTAAACACTGTTAGCTAATAGATTAGAGCTCAAAGAGTTAGCCGAGGAATCATCGGTAAATGGTTATCTGTGCCAGTACAATTGGATGGCCCACAAGAGTCAAATTAGGGTTAAAAAACCTTGAAAGCAGCAATCTTGAGGTGTTCGACACCGGCTGATTGGCATTATTTCGTTGGGGGGCGAGTAAGACTTGGTCCCGGCTTCATTCGGCATCTAGGTAATGTAGGTAGATGTAGAAAATTCGCTAATTGGCAGTCTGGTCTCAATGTGAAATTTTAATTTCTAATTACTGTACGATGAAACTGAAACATACGGGTAACCGCACTCTCAAAAAAATATTAGTTTTAAATTGTTTAGCTGGATAACAACAACAAAAACAATAATAACATAACACTATGCACATTTTAATTACGTATGGTGGTGCCTAACCCGTCGACAAGTCTCGAAATTCGACATGGTTATATCGTAATGGCAGGCCCTAGAGGAGTAAAATCCAATGATAATATGATGAACTTTCAGCCTTGATTTAATGGTACAGTTCCACGGCGATGTACAGCTTCACCTCGCTTTGATTGAAGACTTCCTCGAACAACATGACGGAGTAAGGTACGATTGCTACATTCTGTCTAACATAATATCTGTCAATGGCAGTTGTGGACGAGAAACATGAAGCATCTATTTGCATATGTACCAGTCTGTCTTGGTGTTGGTAGCATGTCTACCTCGTAACTTTGATACGCGAAGTGGTCGAAGTTTAAAACCAGCCGTAGACGCGCTTCGAATCGTGCTTCACGGGAATAGAACTGGAAGTAGAAAAACGTTTCTATCTATCAGCCTCTTTTTCGACGTATTTTAAAGAGGTAGCTTAAAGACAAGCAACTGGTATAAAGACTAGCACTATTAGTGGTTCGTTCCTCTGCAATCGTTTTTATCTTTGATGATTTCTAACATAATTCAAGAGTACTCAAATTCAGTTAACATCATTCTTCATTTTTACTCGTACAATGAATCAGGTCTGCTACACTTCGCGAAGTCGCTCGTAAACCCGAACCAAAATTTTATGAAGATTCAACTTACGTTGTAAGTTTTAATTTTTAGATTACTTAAACTACTAATAAAGTAAAGTAAAATAATATTACCTCCAAAAAACAAACGTTTGTTCCGTTTGAGAAGATCAGTTTTACTCGAATTGTTCATACGAGTGAACAGATAGTCGAATCAAGCCAGCTACGATACTGCCTTATGCTTGCTTACAGACTTTGTCTTTCCATCTGTTTAACAGGTATTGTACCGCGTTCAATTGGAATGTTGCAATTTCACGCCAGAACAATGTCGTCGGCGGCTTCTCGAGCGGTGGTGCGCGGAAGTACCCCTCTGGGCTCAGCTATCAAACCCCCCAGCGCCACTTTCCGGGGGTGCGGTCGCTGTTAGTTGGGAACGATCTCACGAGGTGCAATTATGTCATCTTTCGATCGGAAACCTCGTCGGTAAGATCACTTAGATACTTATCGCATATGACTATTTTTTTTAATTAAATAGTTAAAACATAACAGTTGTTTTTTATAACTATTTATTTTTAATAACTTAGGATTCACAAATATCGAATGATGATGGTAAGTATGGACTGGTAAATGATACTGCAAGTTTCATTCAGGTCTGTGCTATAATTTGTTATCGTATAACGCATACGTGCACCCTGTTTACACTACACATCGGATTCAATTGAAACGCGAAAAATCTACTTTTAGCTAAATGTTGTAGTAACTGATTATGGAATATCCACTTCTTCCCTCAGAAAAGCGCTCTGCTCTATTTTCAGCATAGCTTTTAGAGCAAACGTCCGACTTCCGAGTCCCTGACGAATCTCGGATTGAGCTCTGCTAGCCGAAACGCAGCGTAGACTTTATACATTTATTATTTTAATAAAAATCTTATTACTATATAGCATGAAACCAGCAGTGCGAACTTCTCCTCTATTTAGCGTATACTTATTTGTTTTCCTAATAGGAAGTTCGTTGTATCTAGAACACCATCGGCTGAGTGGCCTCTCGAGTGTCGTCTGGGACCATTGCTCACAGGTGCTATCAGCTTTTGTGGAACGACCAGGCGTTGGTGTCCTTCGTCTGTCTGTACGTTACAGTCAAATCAGGCATCTTCTCGTTACCTTCCAGGATCGAAACCATGCCCATATATTGCTTCATCTGCATACGGTATGTTTGCATACGGTATGTTGTACAGCTTCTGTAGGTGGATTTGGAGAAGGAAAATGACATGACGAGTGGTGGGCCCATGATCAATGACTGCCTTTTTTCTATCGTAGGTCGCCTTGGTGTCCTTCGTCGACAGCACACAACTAGAAGCGCAAATGTCCATTGGGGAAGTCAGTTTAGAGGACGTGACAGCGTATCAACGAAAACACGATCTCGATTCCATCGACGCGTGCTTTCCATCAACGAGCGAATTTGGTGCTTGTCTCACGCTCAACCTCATGGCTCGCGCCGGTAGTGAAACGGCTAGTATCCATCCACCTTTTTGTCGCTAGAGATTTTTTTGGCGCTAATATCGTGAGCCATTGAGCATTCCTTTGCTTGTACATAGAGCTGCAGATTGGCTGGGAACGCATTTAGATGGTGCTATTACAATAGCGTGCGCTGCTTGCTTTAGATTAGGTATGTTAACCTGGCTTTATTTCGGTCGGTATTATTACGTTGTGTAGCTGTCGAAGCTGTTTAATCGGGTTGGCCGGAAAGTGGGTCACTACGGTGAGGTTGCCTATTGCCGGGTCGAACGGCGTCTGCTGCCGTCGGCGGAGCGGATTCGTCTTTATACTACCCGAGATGCCTTTGTGCAGCTTCTGGCCACGTTCGAGATTAAGTACGCGGTGTCCGCCGTCTTCTCCTGGAGCGATGAAGTGAGAAAACACAGCTGGGCTGGTTGTCCTGTCTAGAGATAAAAAAGTGTCCTGTCTAGAGATAAAAGTGTCCTGTCTAGAGATAAAAGTGTCCTGTCTAGAGATAAAAGTGTCCTGTCTAGAGATAAAAAAAGTGTCCTGTCTAGAGATAAAAAAGTTTTAGGATCTTCTGACTAATGACAAACCGTTAATGACGACGAACCACAGTTAAACACTGCAGTCGAATATAACACAACAAAATTCAAACATTTGGCTTAACCGCGTTCTTCCTCGCCAGGTCATAGATCAACTATATGCATACGGAAGAGTCCGTGAAGTGTTAGAGCAAATTCGTAAATTGGAGGCGGTGAGTCCCCGAGCTCTCGGACTAGCATTGCGGGATATTTGTACCTCTCTGGAGAACGGTGCGATCGTTGATTTTGATTCAGCGCTTCAGTTACAATTTGAATTCCATGACGCGAATGAAGGCCCGGTACCTGGAATGACAGGTGAGCACATCGAGGATACCAATTGCCAATTGCAAAGATTGCCAAAGGCTTTAGCAACGCAATTCCGCTTAGGGGAAAAAAGGCTCTGTTCAGATAAATATGCAGTAATTGCTCTTGTTACCGAGCTTAGGTAGTTAAAGGGGGCAATGTTTAGGCTAGGCTAGGCTAGGCTAGGCCTAATTCTATAGTTTTCTACGGACTATTAGATTGCTGATCATCGTACAATCTCCATTTTAGTGGCGGGCACGGTGTATGTTCGTCGAGTATTCGTTACGCCGACAAGGCTAATCCTTCGCTTCCCAAACCTTCACACACAGAATCGTATCCTACGCCATTTTGACTCGGAATTCGCGATTCGAGTCTCGTTTCGTGACGACAACTTAGACAAACTAACGTTTTCGGTTCTATCTATGCGTGACAAATTGCAATTTCTCAATCATGTTGTTGGTAGCCATATACGTAATGGTATTACGGTAAGTTCACAGATTAGTCTGGATAAATATTATACTATACCGATCAAAACAGATCAGGCGTTCTGCTTCGTTTTTTAGCGGCAAATGTTTAATGATCAGCGCAATATGTCGACGATGACTTCATTACCGTTTGCCTCAATATGTTTTCACCCAAATATTAAAGGGTAACGGCCAAGCGACTCCCGCGTCCGTCTTATACACGTTATGAATAGCAATTCAGAAACTAGTTGGCGGGAGAAGCATGATGATGATGATGATGATGAACATTTCCGGATCTTCAAGTACTCGCCCGTTTGTCGGGTCGGACAGCGTTACAACTAAGGGTGGCTAGTTCATGTAGTGTGTAATTAACATGTTCGACAGTCAGTGCTCATATACGAGTCTGTGCAGCAGAAGTGCAGCGGAGACCATAGACAGACAAAAGCGAGGCAGACTGTGGACAGAATCGCAGCGGGTATATCGTTGCATATGTTATACACATCTAAATAATTGTCTCTTGGACATCAGATTGGCGGGCGAAGATACATGTACGTGGCGGCTTCTTCGTCACAGCTGCGCGATCACGGCGTATGGTTCTACGCGTCCGATCTGGCCGGCTTCGATGCAGCTTCGATTCGCCAATGGATGGGCGACTTCAGCAATATCAGCAACGTGGCTACTCGGGTCGCACGAATGGGACAGTGTTTCTCGTCGACCCAGGAGACTGTCGAAGTGCCCCCAGCCGAGGAGCTGCATGAGGACGACATATGGCATCCGGACAGTGTACATCCTATTTCGCAACAGCCATATTGCTTTTCGGATGGGTGTGGGAAGATATCGCCGGAGCTGTTGCAGGAAGTGTGGAATAGTCTTCCTCATATCACGGCACAACGACCTTCAGCATTGCAAATCCGCTACAGGTATCGTCGTAGCAAGCACGCTACCTGTCGGTAACTAATTGGACTTTGCGGGGGTTCTATCCAGGACTTGGCTTGACTAGACTAACATGTTACGTTAGAGCACCAGCTCGAAACATTTAATATTAGGTCGTTCAGTACGAAATGTGACAAACATTGATCTGTCGTTGATGGAAAATGATGATGATGATGCCACTTTATAAACGGTGCGATAATTTTGCCGGCGGTTTGGATACACTTGGTCTCTTATCTCTAATCTAGTTAAAATCAGATCGCTCACTCGGATAGCTTTGCCCCGGCCTTTAGCGGGTGAGGTGAAGTGAGCCGTAAAAAAAAGTCAGTTACGGATACGACGATATTACAGCGCCAGAGTGTAAGTCTTGTGTGCTCGATTCTATTATTATTAACACAGCGCGAATAGTTGATCTAGAAAGTTCAGGGAAAAAAAAAAAAAAAAATTATATGAATTTCGTCGAGGACCCCTTGCGCAGGTAAAAAAAGACAAGTCAAGCTCTGTGCTAGAAGCCGACAAATCGCAATGTCCTCGGATTTTGGTGTATGTAACAATACGACACTTGTTCACCTCGGTCAAATAACAAATAGGCTAAAAAAC
>NW_019213678.1:8369-70599 GCF_002532875.2 Varroa jacobsoni
AAAAAAAAAAAAAAAAAAAAAAACCAATTGGAGAAATAGGTGCCGCACGATTTGAGCAAGGATCAAAAGCATAAACATAGAGACCGTTGTTTGTTTTTGCTCTCACGTTACAACAGTGACCCATTAATCCATCCACAAACTTGCCACTTGTGATGAAAAATTGGTCTTCTACAATGGTCGCAGACGATCACGTCAGCGGGCGGATGGGCAACAGAACCGACGGAACATCATCCCGAAGCAGACGTGCAACAAATGCAACGTGTGTTGATGATTTTAACACAGGTGCATCCGCCGCTACAGCTTCACGGGTCCTGCTATTTGGATTTCAGCTGAATGTACTATCAACAATTGGCGAAGATGATGAAAAAAACAGCGCATTAAACAGCGAAAATTAGTAAACCGAGGTAAACTACTTCTATTGTACGAGAACGCTCGATTTCACACCGCAAGGGTCACGGACGTAAAAAGGCTCCATCATAATTCCCCAATTTCTGAAAAAAAATTCACCATAATAACGTTTCTACAGCTACAGCAGCCAGCCAAATAGCAGGAGATTTGTATTTACATGTCACGTTTCATACTGAACAGCCTAATACTGACAATAATAATACAGTCTGCAGCGACCAGAATTGTTGATGAAAAGGTCCGATCAATAGATAATATCTAAAACAAGAAGGCCTGTACGTTCTGTTAGTTATTTTCATCTATTGCAGAGGCTGTAAGGGGATGGTGTGTCTTGACCCAAGGCTACAGGGACGCCAGCTGGTCCTGCGTCGATCAATGGTTAAGTTCGAGTGTCTGTCGAATAGAAAACTTGAAGTGATTAAATGGTCGGCACCGATGAATATGTTCCTCAATAGACCTTTAATTGCCATTCTTGAACATCATGGCATTAAAGCTGACGTGAGTTCACGATGATATCACCTATTAATAGGCTGGCCTATACAAAATTTTATTTTATTTTTAATATTAATTCTGTTTCCCGCTACAAAGGGCACTAGCATCATTGTAACAAAACAATACCTGATCTAGCTGAGAGAACTCATATTTCCTGTACCTGACACTCACATGCAGCACACTATGCAAAATGCTCAGTGTCAACAGTCACCGGCGATGTGGTGTATGGTAATAGGTAGTGGTTCTGTGCATCCTCGAAATTAGATCCTGGAGTCTCAGTTATGCTCATTCCATTTTCAGGTATTCGTTCGATTAGAGCTGGAAATGATTATCGCAATGGCAGACTCCTTAGTGTGCGAAGCGTCCGCTTTAAGGGTTCTTACGAACTTCGTCAAGACGCCTATTCCGTTCGGCGGCCTCGCGGAAATGGGCTGGCAGTTAGTCCACGACCCATTTTTCACAGCGATGCTTTTCGACCTACTCAAAACAGCTCTGTTAGGCCTCAAAGACAAGGCTAATATTGCTATTCCAGCAAATGAAGGACGAAACATGCTTGGTGTTGTAGACGAAACGGGCATACTTGAATATGGGCAGGTGTTCATTCAGTATACTGAGATACCCTACATTGATGTAAGTTTTCCAAAAAAAAAGCCTTAAAAACTAAGCATTCTCTAGGGCATTGCTATTCGAATATGAGCAGGTGTCCCTACAGTGTACAGAGATACCCTATATTCGTTCTTTCGTAACCTGCTCTACCTTTCTACTATCTCTATTAACCTAGCGAGAAGTAATCTTTTAACAATTCCGTTTGACAAGAATAGCTTTTAGCTAAACATCATATGACTTTCGCTGCCTAGATCGCTGCAGCTCGTTCGTGCATTGTAAAGGGAGACGTTGTCATTACGAAGTGTCCTTGTCTACATCCTGGCGACGTACGTCATCTAGTTGCTGTGGACGTGCCGGAGCTTCGCCATATACGCGACTGTGTCGTGTTTCCGTCCCGCGGGAAGGCGCCGCATCCATTCGAGATGTCAGGCTCAGATCTCGATGGTGATGAGTACATTTGCATTTGGAAACCTGAGCTTATCTTCACGAATAACGTCGAACCTCACTTGTACGAAGACAAGTCGACTCATGGCGGTGCTGCGTTCCAGCGGCCGGTGCATGAAGTCAGCTTTCTGTGCAGCTACATCGCTAACGATATGATCGGGATCATATCTAACGCCCATCTTGCCTGGGCAGATCAAAGCGGCCTTCTATCTGATATGTGTTTGGCTCTTGTCGACAAAGCGTCGAAGGCATTGGATTTCGCCAAAACTGGACAGTCGGTCGATTTACACCCAAATGAGAAGCCAGGGAAGTTCCCCGATTTTATGGAAAAAGGCGACCACAAACACTCGTACCAATCTAACAAGGCGCTCGGTATTCTCTACCGAACCGTGCGACAAATTATGTCAGTGAACAATACGCGACTCAGTCAAGGCCAGCGCTTTATGCCGTTAGAGGTTCCCGGTTGGCAAATGTTTCGAGAAAGTGCAATTGTAGCTGTTCAAAGATATAATAAAAGATTGGCGGACATTATGGAGCAGCATGGTATTATGTCCGAGGGTGAGGTTTTCAGCGGCCGTATCGGTACACTCAACACCTTTGACACGGTCTGTTTTTAGGTATCTTATCGTTATAGTATAGAAAATGTATTATTGATCCGTGAGGATCAGTTGTTTTTCCTTGTTCTCTTCGATATCTTGCTTGTAAGATGTTTAACTAAACAATGTTAGGAAACTAAGCCAGGCTTTAAGATAAGGGTTGTTGAAACCAAACTATTGCGATCTTGGTACGATTGGTATCTTTAAAATGAACGCTGTTAATTTTAATAATTAGTCTCGACAAGAAAAGGCGTCAGTGGCACAATTAGTCGAACGACAAAAGGCATCTCTAATGGAAGACACTCGCGAGTTGTTCACAGCCGAGCTCGAAGAGGACTGGGCATTGCTGGAGGCGCGCGGAGCAGAGCAGCGTCGAATGCTACGGCTGCAGAAAGCGTCGGCGTGGTTTATGGCCGCTTACGTACTTCAGCAACAACAACAACAACAACAACAAAGCCCCGAAGCGACACCGGGTACCAGATCCTTCTACTCGTTCCCATGGTGTATAGCGCACGTGATCCTTGAGGCGAAATGTTGGTTACAGCAGACATTTCCCTGTGCGTGATATGCTTTCTTACATTCACGGTACCTTTTTCGAGTCAGTATTTCTATACGTATATTTTTTTTTTTTTATATCTAACATAAGAGCATGGGCGTGGATTCGGCAGTCAGCGTCTCTTTCTTGTCTGGTCGACAGCAATGCGGACTGTACATGAACTCAGCGAAAGCAGGGATAACATTTTGGTACGAGTTGTTGATGAGCGATTAGGTCTACTTTCGGCCGTGACGTCCCACCAGCGGGTCCGAGCACATCTCACCGAGTGGCTGTCTCAATTATGGCGACGACAATCAGAGCCACTAGCGCAGAACACCATCGAGTCGATTCGGAACGATGGCGTCGTAGATTCCATTGGAGGGACATCAGGCAAATCGGTATGCGCCGACTGCTTTGGCCAAATCTACAATAGTTTTGCTGAGACTGTGGCTCTGCCAAGGCAGTTGATGAGCGTTGGTGAATACCTGGTAGCGTTCCTTGAATTTGTGGCATGTGGAAGGTGTGAATATCCAACATCTTGTCCGAATTCGTCGTGCACGCGACTTTTTTCAAGCGATTGTCCTCTGCTCACTGTTGAGGCTTCGAAGGTCTATGTCCGTTTTGCAATAGACAAGGATCCGTGCTTCTTGGGCCTGCCATGTGTACAGGGCGTCCATCGAGTCAACAATGTCATCGTTGATGGTAAGCCTTCGAACATGTATTAATAATTGGGGCAAGAAAACCTTTCGCGCATTGCACGTAAATCGCATGGCTCGTATGACTTTGTTGCTGCCGTAGCTCATGTCCATATGTCTTAAATTTGTTACAACTGTATCCTTCAAGCGCCTGCCGAAAAAGTAAACATTTCGGAGAAGTTCTTTCAATTTCTGGCCGAAGACGGAGGTCGTGCATGCTCGAAGCTGTTGTCTTGCTGGACGGGCGTTCAACACATTAGCATTCGAATGTATCATCGACACCAGCCCACTACGCATTCACGAGGCCGAGCTGCTAAGGGACAGCAAATAGGGAATTCCGTCAAAGAAGATGGTCGGGGCCATACGCTGCTTGGCGGGGCATGTTGTAGTATGAAGGTTCATTATTGCGGGACAGATGCGCAGATATTTGCTATGCAACAGGTGTTGCGTAGTGACAATCTCGAGACAGCGCTCATCGAAAAAAAACCCGAACTACTGAACAAAGAGGAGCTCAAGTTAGCAGTTATTGGCTTAGGTAAGTTTTACCGGAGGGTTGGACATAGTTAGCTTATATAATAATAATTGATATATATCAATACGATGGTATGAGGCTATAAGGTATACGTAATACATAGTCTATACATAGAGCCAGACGTCTTTTGTTGCAATCGTATGATTTTCTCTAATCTAGTCTGTGCCGGACGCACTACCTTTATCCTCTATGCAAGCATCTTTGATTAAGCTCACTGTAGCAAACTCCTTTTACTTTCTTCCAGGTAATTGATAGCTTAAATGCTTCCAGCAATAATCGGAAGCATCCAAGTGACCTGTTTTGTGACCACGGTACCCTCTTATACAACGCGCAAATCGGGATGTTCCTATGTTTTTCTATGGATAAATCTTTTTTTTTTTCGCTCACCCATATCCCGCACCGTTCCTAGGCTTTGCTGTCAACGCTGCACAGCGTCTGCATCTGACCATGAATTCAATTACATTAAAGGTCGTTATGTCACGGAACCGCTTTTATCTGGTAGACAATGTCGAAAAATGCACTGGTCTTTGGACATTTCAATGCGGATCTTTCCATTTAGGGTCGGCTTTCCCTCTTTGTGAACTGTTGCTTGTTTGGGTAAAAGGTCGCCCCGTGTTGGCCACCCATTGCGCTACGCGAAACTGTTTGGCGGATCCGCACTCTTCGGCCGCAGCGCTACCATGCATCCTCATAGACACATCAGAGAGAAGACGTTCGAGCTCGAGACAAATGGCGCGTAAACAGTAACACCTGCTGTGTTTCAAGTGACAGTGACTGCTAAGGATGGCTGAATCTGACCTGGTGAGTGAAGTCTGCTCTTCGGTATTTTGGTATAGTTTGTCAAAGACCAAACCGACGAACTAGTTACCGTTCGTTACAAAGTGCCTTATTTTGTGCAGGCGATGCAATTGTTGAGGCGGCTCCAATTAAAGTAAAAAAACTGGATCAAAGTAAAAAATGGATGACAAGTTTTTTTTTATAGGTAACTGCCGTGGAGAATTTGGAAGATTTCCTATCAGGCCCATTAGAAGGCGGGCTTCGTTTAGATGGAGGAAGCTTAAACTGCAAATCGAAGGTAACGAAGTTCGACCGATCAATCGTGGTATAGGGTAACTGGCTTCCTATCCATAAACTATCAAAAACATCATATTCCCAAATATTTAATAGAACACAGTGTTAGTAGGGTTTAGTTTAAGATGGTGCCAACCTACCAAGTCGTGCATTACATAGTTATTGCAGGTCAGATTATTGTATCATTATTAGCAAAAGCTATTCAAAGCATAACAGTAAACAGACTGATCAAGGAGATTGAAAATGGGGCACTATCGGAGACGCAATATAGATTTAGGAAACATGTTCGATACTAACAGCTGTGGACAGGGTCCTCGGGATAGCGAGGGAGGAGACGAGCAGCACACTGGAGACCCGGAACTTCGTGTTGCTAATCCTACTAGATATTAGAAATGCTTTTAACTAGATATATTACAAATGCTTTTAATAGCATGAACTGGGGAAAATTGATGGAAGCACTGGAAGGAAAGAGCATCTCTTATGTTTGCGCAGGAAGCACTGGAAGGAAAGAGCATCTCTTATGTTTGCGCAGGATCATCAATTCATACATAGCGGATGGGACACTGCAGGAGTCCCGCAGAGGTCTGTCCTCGGTCCAACACTATGGAATTTAAGCTACGACGGCGTTCTGTAAATAACGGGTCTACCGGAGGGGGGTAGAGACTATAGCATATGCAGATGACCTGGCTCTGATAATCAGAACCCGGACAGAGGTGGAATTAGAGAGAACAAGGCTAACGACTCCCTCCAACTCATAGAACGATGGATGAAAGAACATCTATGGCTAGCCAGAAGCAATATACCTAACTGGAAAAAAAGAAGACCACAGATTTTTGGGTTATACCTTGGGAGTAATGATTGACACTGCAATGACTAGAAGAGCGACATATTAAACATACAGCTACAAAGGCAGAAAGTCAATTTGTCGCGAATACTGCCCAGAGTAGGAGGTGCCTCTGGTAGCCGAAGATTACTGGCTAGCCGAAGATTACTGGCATTAGTAGCCGAGGCTAGAGCGCTATAGGCAGCCCCTGTATGAGCAGAAATGGCGCTGAAGACCAAATGACAAACGAGATATATTGCTGGCTGCTCAAAGAATAGTCCCAATACGTGTGGCCAGAGCGTACAGAACCGTGTCAACCGAAGCACTTCTAGTACTGGCCAAAATGGTCCCATGGGATTTGCTTGCCATAGGAGCCGAACGACGACAACATAATGGCCCGTGAGGCCACGTTGAACAAATACCAACAGCAGTGGGAAAGTCTCCGCACTAACGGCCGAGGAGAATCTCCGGGCAGTTGGACTCGACATCTAATACCAGATGTAAGGAAATGGATGCGCGGCAGTCACGGAGAGCTAATATAGCATTCCTGCCAAGTCTTGTCGGGTCATGGACAGTTGCAGACATATATGACAAAGATCGGCAAGACGCAAGTGGACATCTGTGTACTCGGGTGTCGGGCACGAACGACACTCTTCTTCACTGCCAGGCACTGTGGTCAGAGATAAGTCGCAGCAAAGGGCAGCGCTAAGGAAATGGTGGAAATGATGACAAAAGACAGGATGACCTGAGCTAAAGTTACGGCCTTCTTTGATGATATTATGAAAAATTCCAACTTGAAAGGATCACACGTAAGAGAATAGTAGGACAGGCCCGAAACAATCACGGGCCTGAGACACCACAATTGGTATTAACATGGGGTACGGTCCCCCTCGGGACCCAGCGTACCTGGTCAAGAGGAAAGTCAGAATGGAGGATGGACTGGAACGGTTCAAAGGGAACGAAATGCCTGCGTTGAAGTCAGGTTTCGAAGTAATATCAAACACGACCCAAGCTGATAAAGAGGCCCAGGGTCTAGTGGGTGACAATCCCACAGTAGCGGACAAAGCACAATTCAAGTGATAAGTGATGTCTGGACTGCGTAATGCATTTCCCGTTTACCTCCAAAAAAAGGTCAGCCTATTATTACAGATTCACTAAACTATTACACTCAGTATACCGATGTTTAGCTCTGACGAGTTTCTTACTAATATTCAGGTGAAATGCTCGCTATTGACGTCATCATCACAGTGTAGTTGGGGGCCTTGATGCGAAGTTCATCGAAGATCTTTTCAAGCTATTGGGTGGTTTGCGTTTACAGAGGTCAGGTTCGTATAATGTAAAGCAGTAGACTAATTATGTACTCTCGTACATGTGGCGATTAACATTTTCGACGCGCTTTTGCATGTAAACAACTTTGCTAAACGTGAAATCACGCCAATAAAGACATGGGTTAAAAAGCATCGGTACATATCGTAATCAATAGCCATCGTCTGATTATCTGTCACCTGTGTCAACCCCACCCCTAACACTTGATTATTGTATCATCTGTGCCAACGAAAAAATTTAAATACGACGATTGTGGTAATATTTTGTTTTTCCGAACCTCCCAGTCACGGGACTGATACACGTGATATAAGATCCAGGACTTCATATTGCATACTCTACGAGTTGAAGCTGCTAAGTGCTGGTCAGGTAATCTTGACCAAACAGCCAAGGACGATGTTGTGTTCGCTCAGCTGTAGACGCCCGACGATGCCTGTCATAGACTATACGGCTTCACTGTGCCCATTCGAGATCGCCGTACAGTAACTCCGCTCCCTGGACTAACGGCTGCTGATATGGGTCCTAGGATTGGACTAACTGAGTCTACAACGGTTTCGCGTTGCTTGGTCGCCATAATGTCCCTCGCGAGAATTTGTTGCAGAGATCCGTCAAAGCGTCTCGGACCGACCCTTAGGCGTGGTCTCATTGGACCGCGTTGCTATAGTTGGTGTGTTGCAACTCGTTAGTCGGCTGTACGTCGATCGAGGAAATGCCAATTCTTGGGTATCAGATACAGCAATGGCGCGTCGTCCCTTACCGCTGTGCGGCCATTGTTATGAATTACTACTTAGGGTCGTTGGTTAAAGAGTTCATCTCGTTCTCGATCAGTTCGATGATCGGGGATAAATCACCAGCGTTGGCCGATCAGGGCGTAGAACTGCATATTACTACATGCGCTGCGAGGGCGTCTCTATTGGTACGGGATGCGATTCAGGAGGCTCGAGAGGCATGTGGTGGCCGTACGTTCTTGCGAGCGTCAGGTTTTGGAGCCATTAAAGATCATGACAGAAAATGCACCTACGAGGGACATAATGCCTTCCTCAGCAAACTAGCAATGTACTGCTAGCAGCTGCAGGACTGCAACTATCGAAAAGTTCGCTTCGAGAAGTTCGCTTCTCGATGTAGCTACACTTTGTTTCCGCTGCGCCGAACGAACGGTACACGGACAACGCTAACCTCACTATTAGGTCCACCATTGGCATCTACGAGTGGCTCGTATGGCGTGCCCTAAAGGTCTAGGCAACTTCTACCGGTGATCCTTTCCGCGATAGAAACGAGCCACCAAGTTTTTCTCGCACTTGCCTAGGCCTGCATTGAGGTAGGCATTATTTGACACAGAAGCTACCCATTATTCATATTCAGTTACTAGCTAAATTTATATTGAAAATTTACGCTAACGGTGCCCCTTCCGTTGTGTACCTAGAGCAGCAGACAACTCACTTTTAATGGTTATTGACAACACATCGGGTACAACAGAACAGGTTTGTGGATATAACTATTCTAACTAACTATTGTTACTTTTGTTTTTGGCTTGAGGAGGAAGCAAGTTCAACCACCTTATCGTAACCGTTGAGTCTTCGCTGGTTCGTGTTGCACAAAGCAGGTCTTTCTTTGGTCTCTGGAGCCTGGAAAAAAGGTTATCATCCGACCTTTATGCGGGCGGATTCATAACCAGATTCGGTCTTTGTGCGATTCTGAAAGATGAGGCCGTGGGGATTCTGCCCGATTTAGCACTAACTCTGTGCTCGATTACTTGTACGGACAAGCGGCTCGTGACATGTAGGCAGAGAGAGTGGACCAGTGGCACGAGTCCCATGGTGGAGGCAACTCTTAGAAAACCCCACGACGCATGGATACCGGCTAAGCTATAAGAAACTGTAAGAAGCTGTAAAAAAAGTCAAAAGCTTCCTTTACTCGATTGTGGCTTTTTACCTCTTGCTTCAAAAGGTAAAAAGCCACAGTCGAGTAGCGCTAAAGGAGGGAAGGGAGAGAGGAAGGAAAGTAAACGAGTTTTAAGGATTGCCGTCAGTGAGATTGTGCGCGATGGTAATTTTTTTTTACTAGAAAAAAACAGCTTAAGGCTCGTAAGTGTCTGGCGACTCTTCCTTCCTTAAGTTCAAACTGACAAACACTTATTAAAAAATAACATCTCATCTTTACCTGTAATTTTGCGAAGAAAGTCGCATCTCGACTCAAAATGCGTTTTATTTAGAAACTATTAATCATTTATCACAGTGTGTTGAACTTGAGAGATGCGGACGACTTCATGTCATGTAAGTGTTATATATATATATATAAGTTTATGTACATTTTTTGGCTAGAACATGGAAATTAATAGACAATTTCATTATTTGTACGATAGCTTGCAATACGGTATTACTGTTAATATTATCAGTATGATATTACTCTTATCATCGTTTGTACTGTTGATATAACATAATAAAGGTAAAATGCTTTGATACAGAACATTGGAACTAAGAGACCATTTACTTGTCGAAGCTCTTCTGGGCATTCTTTTGTATTGTATCTTTTAGCGCACTGCTACGTGTGTGTGTGTGTGTGTGTGTGTCAGAAGATTATTTCCAACCATTTAATAATCTTCACCTGAGCTTAATGTAGTACGGTCTGCAATAAAAAGCCTTAGTTGAATACTCATCGCCTAGAGGATGCGTTGTGTACTGAGCTCAATCATCCCTTGTTAACCTGCAGTTCTTGAATATAGTACAATACAATAAATTATAAAAATAAATATATAGTTATATAATACGGCGGAAAATGTTCGATGATGTATTTGCGTTGTCATTTGGTAAGACAGGGGGAATAATAACAAAGGCGACACACAGTAATACTGTAATACAAAGTAATATTGTACACCGATATCTCACAGTGGCAAAATTAACAACGTCTTCAAATATGATGTTTTGTTAAACGTTATTTATGTTACGATTAGGTATATAAACCCTTGAAGAAGGTTTGGTAAAATCTACTACCTACCTTACTACATCTACCGCGTCCCCTACCTTACTTGAACATCACCTTTTCGCCGATTTTCTACATTAGACAGGAAGAGATCAGTCGATGATCGTAACCGAGAAGGCAGCCGACCATATATGTAAACACATTGGCTGATTTAATTGGGATTTTTATTTGTTTAATTGGAACCAATCTAATAGCTTCATAACGATCCACAACGAACGAACCTACCGCGTAGGAGACCGCAAACGGACGGCCATTCAACACAAATTTGTTACTTGTTATTGATGTAGAAATATGTTCGACCAGAATGTTGGAACAGAGGTTTATTTCGTGCTAGATACTGTTCAGGCAGGGCTGGTATATTACTTGGATCTCACTACTGCATTTATATCGCTGGTCCTAATTGTTGCGCAAGCCCGTAGTTCTAGAATAATACTATCTATTAATCATCGTGTATATCTACATGCATGTAAATACCTTGTAATTGGCAGGCCCTCCACCCAACCCTTCCTAGCACACATTGATCTGCTTCTTTCCCTCTAACAAAAAAAAAAAAAACACAGGTTTTGATTTCGATATTGAGAGGATCCCAAAGCATGCGATAGTTTGACATACCACATTTTTAATAAATTTCATATAGATTTAATATAAAACATAAATAATTACCCTGTGGTCCTCATAATGAAAAACATTTTTTTGAATCCTGACTAACAACGGGGTCGTTTGAGCAGGACTTCGAAAGATAGAAGTATGACAGCAAGGAGGTCAACACGAAGAGAGCACGTAGTGGCAGGCACAAAACAGGACAAAAAGAGGCTATGACAAGTGGCAGTGGTCCGTCGGTCGACATCGCGAACGGGCGCGAGAGAAAGCAACAATGGACTGCCGCATCTCAGCGATGGCGACTGTTTATTTTGTTAGTTATTCACACGATAAGACGGAGGGAAGAGTGAAGCTGTTCTGTGCGCGAACGAGTCAGTCGTTGACGCTAGCAATGCACCTAGATATATATATATGTACGCGTTGTGCGATTATGGTTGTGTGTTTGCGTCTGTCCGTCCGTCCGTCCGTGCGTGCGTGCATATTTATGTGCATTACCCTTGAATGTTTGTATGAGAACATCAGAAATTCGAATAACATTGGTGTTGCTGTTTTTCTTTAGTCGTCCGTTCTGCGCGGTGAGCATTTGTATTGGTAAAGCAGAACGATTCGCGTATCTTGATTGAGGGCTCTACTATGGATGGATGGATGGATGGATGGATAAGAGGCTGGAAAAGCGGGCGGGCGGGGGGGACAGAACAGAAAGAACAGCCAGGCCGTTGTTTGAGTTTGTATTGCCGCCGTGGCTACCGTCGCGATCTATGCCGAAAGCCGACCGACCTTTTCTCGCTTCGTCAACGAATGAACGAGCGAACAACTATACAGCTTGTAGACAGGCACACACGCATGCACATATAAACACGCAGGCAGACGAAGAATCAGGCAGACAGAGCTATACACTCACTACAAGGTTATAGGAGTAAGGACAGCAGCGGCAACGAGGCGACAGCAGTAGCATGTTATTTTAACGGTACGACTAACGCGAGCCGGGCATACACACGTCTCTCAATACACACACACAACGCCAACAAATACTCGCCCACAAACAAGCCAGAGAGCCATAGAGACGCAGTGAGCAAATGGTAGAATACATAAGGCATCATTCGTCCTAACTCAGAGCAGAGGGCCAAATGACCCCTCTCTGTCGGTCCGCTGTCGTGCTTGCTCATAGATAGCGGTCGGTTGGCTCGAAACGCGAAGCGTCAGAGCGAAAAGGCAGCAGCGGGCACAGCCACAGCAGCGATAGCACTCACAAACAAACAATCGACAGGAACAGGCAGCGGAGGCGGACGATCTGCAAGGGAATAGCAACGGCGTTAGAGAAACAACACGCATACACACATACGGCCAACAAACAACATTGGCGAAACAAAAAATAAATAGATTCAACATCGTGTCGGCGTCATAGAGCACGTTGCGACGACGGAGGGCACACGGTAGACGAGCGGGAGCGACAGCAGCCGCTAGCGGCAACAACAGCAGTAATAGCTACTACCACGACGGCCACTGGCGACAGCGTGAAATAACAAAACTACCAGCGGCAACAATCACAACAACAGTAACAACGTTCATAACGACGACAACGACTGCAGTGCTCCTGCTGCCGCCGCCGGTGATAATGATGATCGAACGCCCAGGGAAGGCGTTATCGGAAGAAAACTGATATAAAAGGTGACCCTTCTCATTGTAGAGACAAGATGTGATACTTAACTAGAAGAAAAAAGTGAAAATCGTTTCATGAAGGAAATGACAGGAAAGAAATGGAGACGTACACAAAAGAAGACAGAGGAAAGAAAAGCCGCCGATGACAAAGACAGAGATTTTGATTGAGTAATCTGAGGAGAACAGAACTGGGCCGTGCACTTATTGCCGCCGCTCAAAGAGAGGGGTAGCGTATTTATGTATGTACACAGATACAGTTTTGTGTGCATAAGGCAGTTTTTGCGGATCGTGTTTTGAAGCTGAAATGTTTTGCTTAGTAGAAAATATTACGATACATCATGCCTTTCCTGATAGAAGCCTCATCTCGAAGGGGGAACGCAGTAAGGAGACCGGGAGGGCGACGAGCTGCGCTCGGCGCAGATTGTATAATGCTTCAAACTAAGTAGGACGGGGCGACTATGTCACAGTGTAGATTTGATATCGAATAAACTCGACCAATCCAAGGCTTAGGGGGTTGCCTCAGCTAGATGTTTTCATAAGGTGCCCAAATTCGAGTAGGCAACGATGTTTTTCTATGAAGTTCAGATACGCATTACGGAATTCATCTTCGTTTGAGAACTGCCCTTTCAAAAGCAACAAAGTGGATATGATACACAGTTTCTAGTTGAAACTAAGCAATACCTAGTTGAGGCTGAATGTTTACCACCCCAGCTCCTAGCGCGAAGGCAAGTATCTATGTATTTGTTCCCGAATTCAATCCTAAATCGCGCAAGCGGTCACCGTCTAGCCTAACGTGTAACACACATCGTTTTTGATGATTTTAAACGACGAGACTCGAACATACGAAAACTGATGATGATGTAACCAGTTTTCACGATAGCGGTTAAAATCGTGTCTTCGTGTAGACTCGACGATGATAAAGCTGGACCTAGTTTCGAAGACATCAGCCAATGAGCAAATTTTGACAATAGCTTTACAGCACACAACTTTAAGCCACGAAAGCAATAGTAGAGTGTAGTTATAACATTACAGAACTAAAAAAAAAAAAATAGCAAGCAGAATGATAACTGAAATAGGTCCAGTCTTAGGACGCCTGCCAGAAGTTGACATGCTTTATCGATGTGTAACTAATGTGTTCCCTCTAACGATTCAAAACAGGCCACGCCGACAGCGGCTGGCCTTTACGATTCCGTAACCCCTATGAACGAGAAGATAATATTCAGACAACTCGCGAAAGGCTGGCTTAATTTGAACGGTCAAAGTTTGTGTTCGAGGCGTTTCCATTAAACGACGTTACCTTGTGCCAACCGGCGCGGTAAATCGTTTATGTGCAAATACCTCTCTGATTTGGTTTGGGCTGTAAACACTGCTAAAATCAATCGCCATGCTTCATAAGGGTAGCATATTATCGTCAAACACACAATTCCTTTGGAATTTAGGTACAAATCAATAATGAGTGTTTATCAAATTGATAGGAAAGGGTTAATATTATTAAGTAAAGAAAAAAGCAAAACACGAACGGGCATGACCCAGGTCGTTAGTCCTGCACTATACAGTTCGAGACGGCGACTCGTTTTTCCATGGTTTGACGTTTTGTCCACATAGCCGACTGCAAGCTAAAGATTGATTGTATAATTTCATTGACGGAGTGACAATATGGGGTGAAACAACTACGTATTCGTCGCGGCTTTCCGATACGTAGAGACGTACGCGTGCCTAGACCGGCTGCAAAAATAGCAGCATCGTTCGAGTTCGTATTGATGAGGCACGAAAATATAAAGCACTTCACTGCAAATACTCTGTGATGTCCTACCAGCGCGATCAGTTGCAATAAGGACATTCGCTACAGAGAAAGGCGAAGTTCCTTTTTGTTTTGAGTAATGAATGTAAGCCCTGCTCAAGAAGGCTGCTATTTAATATAATCGACTTTCGTCGGGCTTGAGCGGGTTAGACGCTTAGGTGCAGACGATGGTTTCTAGGACAACTGCTGCTACTAAGACTTCATCGGTGGCCCGTTAACGGATCAAACATCTCGTTGCGTCATAGACGTGTTTAGTACTAATGTTTGAATATAGACAAAGTAGAAAGCAGTGCTAACTCTGGCTTAATTCAACAACTAGCAGTACATTTTTGTGGAAAAACATATACTCTATATAAACATACACACGCGTACACCCAAACGCACGCACGCACGCACGCGCGCGCGCGCGCGCGCGCGCACGCACGTAAATACAGGTACGCGCACAGTCTCTGCCTGTGCATGTGTTGATACTCAATATTGGCAGCCGATAATTCATGCGTATGAGAAGGTGCAACCTTGGCATCGAACCGAACGTTGAAACGAGTGTGATACATTACCCCTTGTGTTATTGACTGACAATCAGATAGACCATTGAAACCGGGTATATCGACCGTCTCAGCAACGGCACATCTCGGGAGCTGCTAGACCTTAAGGCCAGCGTCAGATGAAACTTTGCTTTATACTGTTGCCGCTGCTGTTCAATTCTGAGTCAACGCAAGCCCCTTAAACGTGCCAGCCAGGGGCCGGCTTAGCTGCATTTGCCATCACAATCACAATGAACCGTAAACAATTTACAAGAAAGCAAGCACGCAGACAAACACACCCACACAGCAACCACCGACCACCATATGGACTAATAACAAATAGCTTTCCACTACACAAACGCATAACGCAAACATGTATGTTTGCGTTATATACCTATTATATATAGCGTAAAGAATTCATATGTATATTGGCCCTTTCGAAAACAACAAAAAACAGTTGGCAGGATTTTCTTCTGGGTATGCCCGAGCAGTATCACCTCTTGCTCTTATTAGACGGAACGCGCCGAGCGACGAATTACTGACGGCACTATTTATCAGAACAGAGATAAAAAAAAAAAAAAAAAAAAAAAAAAAGGAACCGAACGAGACGCAGCAGTAGAAAAGATGAGATGCAAGAAAAGCGACAAAAAAGGACCATTCGACCGGAAACTGCCGCGGTAATGGCCACAGATCGGGTTCTCTGGTCTGGACGCGGCTTTGCTGATGTTCATTCCGCATTTAAATTCGATACGGATAATAATAGCAAAGTGTTGAAACGTGTAAAAACGAAGGAACGTTTCATATTATGTGAATGTATGATTACTGTTATTTAATAAATAACTTGGTTCGACATGGGTTCCAACACGAGCGTTTTACGATTAGCGTTGCTCACGCTAGTGTAGAACGCTCATGTATATGCCTGTGGCCTATGGCTATGTGTCTATTTATCCGCAACAAATAATATATTTTACATATTGTCATGCTTGATTAATATCAGCCGAAGTAGCATAGAAAAATACAGCGTGGACGCTTCTCTCTTAACTAGACTCTTCAGACTTAGCGATGGGCCTGTTACGTGTACATAGGGCGCCGCTGGCCTTAAAATCAGTTCAATATAGTTGATTCTTTAAGTGAATAGCAAGCAGTCTCATAGAGGAAGGCCACGAAGATCTAATACGAGTTTAAAAGTACTACTTCGTCGTACATAATCCAAGCTTCAGTTGACTCGTTTACCCAACTTTACTATATCCGAAATCAAGCGGCATTAGGTAACGAGATGCAGTAGAGTTTAGAAAAATCTATGTTGAAAAATGGTTGTTGTCTAGTTTGTCACGGTAGCTTCAGAGTATAGACATTAATTATGGCCATGCTGTCGGCGGAGCTCAATGTAGATTGTCGCAAAATTTTTTCCAGCTATGATTTCCAGCCCGCTTTAGTTCATTCATAGATGAATCTTACCAAACACGTTCGCCCATAACCACTGCAAAAATGTGCTTATGACACGGTTTATCGGTGTATGCTCTAGGTTTATCTGAAACGCTGATAAAATGGTGGTCGTCCCGTAAAGAGCAATGCTATGAAAAAAATGTAAATGTATTGAGTGTCAGGATTGGATTTTTGTCACGAGTCACTTCGGTTATTACCGAAGAGTCGTTCGGGTTCGTATGAAGATGAAGCCCAGAATGCTTATGCCTAAGGACCTCTATCAATGGATTTCTGTTTGAAGGAAGTGAAGGCTTGAGTTTTGAAGGTCATGCCTTTCTATCTAATGAAGCCATTATAACATCATTCGCAAAACATTTCGTTGGTAGATGAGGGAGTCCGCAAAGCGGGTACATAACATTTTTACTACTAACCGCAATATTATTAGATAACAACTATTGCTAGATGAATGAGAGTTTTACAGTACGCGTTGCCGTTAAGTCTTCTATCAGATGTCTGGTTTCCAACACGAAACGAACCAATAGCACAATGTACGTGTCATAAAAATAGGGAACAATGCACACCTAAATGCTTCGAGAAACACTAAAATTGTATCTACATAGATCAATTTTTCTCAAATTTCGCTTACTCTTTGTTTCCTGTGTATTCCACACGTTGACAGTCATGTTCAAGCTCTAAATATAAAAACAGAGCTACAAATTCAAAAGAAATCATACTAACAGACTAGATTAAGGCACGTCGGTAGAAAAAAAAAAAAAAAGGCTGCTAAAAACGTTCATATGCGATTCTGCAGGACGTGAGGATATCAACACTGAAGATCTTTTACTTGCTTCGTAAACCCTTTTACTATAAACGTTGTTTTTGCGTACTGGTACATCCCCTCATGGCTTACTACTTGAATTGGCTCTGTGCAAACTACCATGACTCATACTGTTACAGTTTAATGATGTTTGCAAATATTCAGTAATTATTTTGATTCGAAAGATTCGGTTCTACAGGGGAAGCTGAGATTTTCCGTATCCACCACCTGATGTTACCCTTCAGTCACCACTTCAGCTAGAACGCGACCTATGCTTGTTACAAAACCTACGTTAACGGAGTTCCTCTCAGCATTCTCCCGCATGCTCGATCGATTTAATCGTAGGATACGTATAATTACATACATATATGCATATGCGTAATGCATGTATAAAGATGCATCTATGTACTCATCAATTTCGATTATCTAGAAAAAGTGGATTTTGCACTGCTATTTTGACATGCCTGTATAGACAAGTCGGGTCTCATCATCAAGTCATTGTTGCCACTCTGTTAGTCGCCTTATCCTGCACTTTCTTTTCGATGTATTTTTATGGATAAAAAGTAAACGTGTACAATATTTATCTAGGCAATGTATCTACATGCTTGATTCGGTACTCTTCCATTGGCACTGTTCTCTTTTGGCTGAAAGGTCAGGCAGGCAACTCGTTATAATGGCAAGCTTGCAATGTTCTACCTTACGTCACTACACCGACAGCCCTGTGAAATTTATTATTAGTAGATCTATCTACATTGCAATTGTTCTTTCTGCCAGCAAGTCTGCTGTAGCCTGTTTTTAGCAGCGAGAACTTTTTTTGACCAATGAATCTATTTGCAGTTAGTTTCCTTTGTCTCCCCTTTTCACGCACAAACACGCCACCGCACACAGGCAGGCTCACACGTCGCATTTTAGCTAGGCCTGAGTGTCCCACACTCGTTCACTACTAGTCATCATTCCGTATTACCTAAGGGTATTTTTTTCTCTCAGGCCTTTGTGTTGTTAGCGGGTTGATGCTGTTGTTAGTGGTGGCTCTGTGTAGCAGTGATCGCGGTACGAGCTGCAGCGGCGGCGGCGGCGGCGGCGGCAGCGGCGTTCGCGGTTATATGTCATCATAACTCATCGACGAGCGGTCGCGCGCGCGAGTTAAAGTAAATATTGATATTACTATTACCATCATGATCGGCATCGTCATCACCAGCAACATAATCATCACCGTTGGTTGGATCGTAGAGGCAACAGCGATTATCAGAAAAAGACGAAGAGAGTCAATTTCTACGATTACCTCTGTCTAAACTCTTTAAGCGATGCTTCGCGACGACCGTTCTACAAAATGGCGGTGATAGTTGCTACTGCTGCCGCCACCGCCGCCGCCGCCGCTGCTGCCGCCGCCGCCGCCGCCGCCGCCGTCGCCGCTGATAATGATGACGATGTTGGCGATGAAGTTTGTTTTGCTAAACCCGAGAGCCGGCGCAGCAGCGGAAAGACGGACGAGCCAACGAACGCGGCTGTCTATGGACGTTGGCGTGGCCAGCAGAGTCTGCATTAATAGTAGCCATCGAGCTCACAGCATATGGAGAGGCTCGGATTTTGTGTCGTCGTCTAAGCGATGTTGAAGTAGGTATCTGTCGAGAGATTCTTTCTCCGACATAGATGAAAAGATATTCTATTACTAATACTATCGTTTTTGTCTAGAGAAACGCTGTTTTCATTCAATTTTCGTTCAGGATAGAACCACTAATGAAACCGTAGCCGTGACAAAAGGCCCGAAGTCTTCCTGCCATAACAATTGTATTATAATCCTAATAGATGGAGAGCTTAGCTAAAATTATATAGAAGGATATATCCGTTTCTCTATTCGTAACTATAGTAACTGGCCGTATGTGGTCTTTCGCGAAAACTGCCAGTGTCGAATGGTCAGTATTTTCATTCAAATTACATGTATTTTAGTCGTTTGTTTTATCAGAAGCGCTAGACTGTCTGTATCTCAGGGATCTGTAATTAGATTCCGGGGAGTTTTCAAGTAATATGTTGATGCGAGAACATGATGTTTGATGACCAGTAAGTGAAGTTTGAACACCACAACTTAATGACTTCTCAACAATGTTCAGTAATTTAAATTGCGTTGAAAACTTCAACTTTCATTCGTTCATAGCTTTTTCTATTAGCTAAAACACGAAAATTAAAAATTCATTTTCTAGAACTAAAGACTAAATGATTTTTCTTGATGGTGACTTGATGAAACTTCAAGTCGGAATCACTTTTTTTGACGCCTTTACATTAGCACAAGCAGGGAACACCTGTGACCTAGGTCGATCACTCCTTTCGGGTCGTCGTTACATATTGGAGCTTACTAATGAACCAATAAAATAATAACTTAGAAATTGCTTAAACAGAAAGTGTTTGTTAGATTACTAAAGATTATTTTTGTGTCCTTAAATATGTAAATCTTTACAAGCATCTGCTACCATGCAGTTATAGACCTTGTGTGTTTATATTGATGTTTGATATTAAATTGGGTAAGAAAATTCCAATGGCTTTTCTCGAAAGCTTGTTTTTGTAATCTTCGCCCACTTGTTATTTTTGAATGGTGTTCGAGGGCGGCTATATTATATAGAAATTTTAATTTCGATTTTTATTGTCTTTACATTACATAGAAATTATTTGAGAGAACTCTTCGAAAGTGAATGTTTCAGACCGAAAAAAATGTAAATTTTGACACCCTCTATGCCATATATTTCATTAAGGCTAAAATATTGTCGAAACGGCCAATTGTTGGGACAAAGGACAATTGTTGTTGTGCATATGGTAACAGTGTTATTGCTAAAAGGTCTGCTTAAGAATGGGTTGCCAAGCTTGAGAACAGTATCTGTGACGTATAGGATGTCCTTGCTTTCGCCGACCATCTGAAAGCGTCTTTGAAGGAAAACGGTCTGGAAATAACCCGGGAATTGATGGAAAACAATGGCCTGCAGCTATAAGACCATCGCTAATTATCTGAAGTTTTTTTTTTTGTTTTGCATATATTCGTAGCTCGGCTACCTCATGAGCTCTATAGATCCAACAACTTTGGACTTCAGCACTTTGTCTGATATCGGGCGTCATGCGACCACAATGACAGTTTCCTACACCGAATTGCCGCGGGCAATGACAGCAGTGACTGTATATTAACTTAAACTAGAGATCGGTTGTGTTGGCGTCAGGGAGGAAGCCACGGTTCAGACTCCAACCGTACCCTGCTTCATGGTAACACAAAGCAGCGCACGGCGAACGTAGTCAAAGCTGCCCTCTTAAACCTCAAATGTTGCAGTCTTAGTGTTCTGCTGATTTTGCCGTGCCGATGAATTTCTACCTTTTTTGTTCGCTGAGCAGCCACGGTCATGGCCTCATCTTTTACACTGAGCAACAACTCAAACCGTACTTGGAACAATTGTCCGACATGAAACCCATAACTTTCTAGGGAGACGGCATGCATGATTTGTTGGAAAAAAGTTATGAACGATGACGGGAAACACATACCGTAACAACTTCACGTTGCTTTCTATTCACTAGAAACTCAACACAATATATATGCTGTAGAGGCCTTTTGATGTACGTTAGATCCATTGAGAGGTTTACTCGAACGACGACGCTATTGCTTGCCGAACATATTTAGGACACGCGGTAATAGTAAAGATAACAACGTTGATCAGCTCGTTGTGACATCCGCATTACACACCAACACAACAAGCCCAGTTTGCACATAAAAACATTGTGTAGCATAAGCGATAAACAGATAAAATTAGTTTCTTTTGTCCAGTAATTGTTATTGCCTCTTAACACATTAAAGTGTTCAAGTATTATGATTACTCGTATGTATTGTGTGTTTCCTACTGTTATATCTATCTCTAGCGATTTTATCTCTTCAAGTGAATAGCACGTGTTGTTGATCGTCAATGCATGTTTGTAGAGTCACTTGTCTCCGTGTTGACCTTAACGCCAATTACTTTTTGATCTGTCTTCGTTTGTGTTCGAGGCGCACGCATAGAAAAGCAAGAAAACACGACGCGCTCCAGAAGACGTAGCGTGTTTGCTTTGTTATTGTTAATGTTATTGCATGCCGGACTGTTTCAACGTACCGATTCTATTTTTTTTCTGAGTTTCCTTTCGCCTTTGTGATGGATGGAATTCTACTTGGCCCCTACCCTAGGCTGTTGGCCTATGGGTCTTCCAGCCGGGTTCTGTGAACTGCGTGAGCGAGGAAGCGAACGGTCTCTGCGTGAAATTACGCGGGTGTCAGTCGTTAATTGTTCATTAACATTAATATATAGTTGCCGTAACAATTTCAGATACGGGCGTTGTTTTTGCTACGGCTATACCTTGTAGATTCGATGCTACGACAGGATAGCTTGCGTTACTGATGGCGCGCCATCCACCGCTGACTATATGCGTGGGATGTCGACAAGAGTGATTTATACAAAACGCACACACACACACACACATATATATATGTGTATTTATTTTTGTTTGTTCTTTTTTTTTACTATTGCCACATATCGGCTGTATTTTAGCAGACGGCATCGTTCGTAACACTATCAATAGAGCGTGCGAGGCTAAGGCGTGAGCTGCTATCCATCTTTGATTTGCAAAAAAAATTGCCGTTCTCGTCCCACGTATCAAAGTGTTTCACTTTGTCGCTTGTGGCTTACCACTGCTTCAGGTAGTCTGCTACTCCTGGTACCGTGATCATCTCGATCTCATCTTAAGCATTTGCCTTTATCATTCACAACACGATGGCAAGGCTGGAAAAAGACACCAAATGTGATTATTGATCGAAAAGAAGAAGGGATCAAGTGGAGGGATGAAGTGGCGTAGTAGAAAAAATCAACTAGAAGAAGGGAGAGGAAATATTCATCAAAAAACGACAATAAAATTAGACTAGGTCTAAACGGCGGATACGAGTTGGAGATAGAACATAAATTGCAAACGTGTGTTTTTATCAGCAAAAATATCAGAAGCTCTTTGGACTGGTTTTCTCGAACGGTAAGCAAGTAGTAAATGTCTACCTGTATTGAATATTGCTCGATATGGTACAGGTGAAGGCGGAAAAATATTTTACGCTTAAGGTATCTCTAAATAAGGTTTCAGACCTTTTGAAAAGGAAATAAGAATTCACTAGGTTGTCTCAATATTGGAAAGGATTGCACATTTTATTTGTCGAGGTTCTGTTACGTATCGTTTTTTTGTCTATGCGTCATGATACTCCTCGCAGACTCATCGTCATCAACAGCAAAACGCATCTTCTTCTTCTTGAAAATGAGAGTTGCCCATTTCACTCTCAAAAAAAAATGTTCCGCAATTGTCGCCAACAGTCAATTCAGGTGTTAAATAGCATTTACCATTAAGCGATAGGACGATTTTTCTCTTCAATATATTTTCATTAGTAGGTACACCTAGTCATACCGTACATGTACTATGTGACGTGACGTGAGACGGCAGTCACCAGTCATTCATAATTCGATAACCTATATAATACACTTATGAAAAGCACTAAATGATCTTACGTAGTGCCGTACGTACAAGTAACTTGTTTACCTAGGTACAATTTTTCCTTTGTTTGTATCTTTGTTACAGCGGTGCCCGATCTGCTTCCCCTATCTAGAACTGACACTGTAGTCTTATTCACATAGAGACCGATATCTATGAATTGATCTCTGTATATTAATAGGGTTTGAATATCACGCATATTGACACAGACACACGCGTTAGGGCAAACAGAATGATAGGGATCGATTCTTTGAAGCCTATATTTGGTTCAGTTACTTTCGTTCCTTGCCCTTCCTCTGTTTAAGAGCTATCGTTCTATCTCGTTCAAGAAGTTCTTCGTGGGAGCTTGCCTTTTGTCTTTGATTTCATTTGTTCTATCCTGAACTGATATGCAGTTCAGGATAGAACAAATGAAATCACCGGTCGGTCGGTCGGTCGGTCGGTCGGTCGATCGATCGATCGGTAAACTTCGCTTCGTTACCGACTACAGCTTGTGAAATTTCGTTAAAGATCACAGGTGCTAAATAATGACAATAATCTCCAGTGTTTGTTCTAAATATAGGTTGTCTTGTAGGAACAGTCTCTTGATTAGACCTTGAACCGAAACGCTGGCAGGATTGTTTTAAAATAAATCTGTAAATTTACTAAAAAAATTTTACGTGTTTTGGCGTCCTATGGCGCCGGAGAGCTCTGTCGGAGAAATCAGCTATTGCGTTTATTATCCGTCAATATTGAGAATGATAAATAGAAATAACAATAATGGACGCTTGCTTCTACCCTGTAGTTGTCACATTTGAGTCATGTACTGCCATCGTCTTTATCAATAGTTATCTTTCACTTCTTTTCTTTTTTCTTTTGTCCGCTCATAAAGAAAGTGGAGAACAAATGTAGCTGAAAAATCAAGGTGCATTTTTTTTATAAACTCATTATGAATCCGATTTTTAGCAGCTTTACCATCGATTTTTTTTTTGTTCTGTCTTTCATACAGTTGTTTGTTTATATTTGTTGTTAGACCTTCAATTCGACAAGCTGCGCTGCCACAGTGATATGCTTGTTCTGTGTGTCATTCCGGTTGGCTTCTCTAAAGTCGGTTAGTCTCTATTTCTCTATACACGGACGCTCAACGAGTGTCCCACGTATGTTTCACATAGCGCCTGGCAACTATCTTCTTTGAGGGCCGGATTTCACTAATCCTTCCTGTAAACCGCAAAACTAAGGGTAAACATGGTGTTTGTGTTTTCTATTTCCTCCTTTTTCGCCGGCAGGCTCGCCGTCTCGTCGTCTGGTTCAAAACCTAAAAGAATCGTCCTATATGCAGCGATGTGTTCCTTCTAACGGCATCGCTGCCGGTCAGTGATCATTATGAAAGCAAGTACGGACGAGAAGCCTCCTAAATTTGTTGCTCATAATACAAACAATCAAGATAGTTTTTTTTTTCCTTTTGTTATACAGGATTCTATTAAAGCTGTGCCAGACATGACACAAATATTTTATATTACACATGAGATAACAGCATGTTCGCGACCATTTTCCCGTTGTAGCGGCTTGCCTTCTCAATATCTTGGTCAATTTCCCCCTTCATATTCCCTCTAACCTCTTTCATTTCTGTTTTCTTTTTTACACTTCTAGTCTCTTGACCGTTTTTCCTACTGCTGTCGTCGTCATCGCCAATGCTCGGGTCGGTCCCACCTGCAAAATTTCCGCCATGTTCTATTTTTCTATCGTATGTATCTGCGTACTTATTGTAATAGTTTAGTTGGCCCGACAGACAGACTTTGGCAGATTGTTTGACTGACATCTGTTTGGCCGGTCCATCCAATCGATTTGGCCAATTTCTGATTGGAGTCACAGGGTTACGCACCGCCTCGAACACTTCGTACATAGATCAATTTGTACTAACTGATGTATGTGGATTCCAGATGTACACACGAAACCTATATTCCACTCACAGGTGATCAGACGATCTTATTTTTCCATATATTCTAGCCATAGGTAAGCACAACTAGAAAGTCGTCTTTATGCGAAGGTAAGGCCACGGCCAATCCAGCCAGTGCCAGTATCATTTCGAATCGACACCACAAAGGCGTTGCCACCTCTTCAGATATGTCTATGGAAATTACACCTCATAATTCCAAAGCACGACATTTGTCTCAGCTTACTCTAATGTGGTGTGTGGTGCAATATTTCCCGGTGCTTCAGAGCAGTTGACTGAGGTTACGTATCCCGTCGCTACTTCCCGCGGCCGAATAATGTCTTCAATGTTGAAGGACTTCAAGGGTCGTTTTTCTGGAGGTCTACAAGGTATCGAATCGAGTACTGTGTCGCAAGACGTCACAAAGACAGAAGGAAGAAACATTTAAAACACAAGCTTAGTAGTCGTTTGTTATACAGCTAATATTCAGTCGGGCGAGGTATAGAGCCACGCGTCCGAATAACTAGGTTCATAGTTTAAGGAGCTAAGTTAACTGCGCAAGGCATTAGAAGTTGTTTGTAAAAGTCGGCTATAGCTATTACACGAATGCTAGTTAAGGCGGAAGCAATCTAATCTGAACTAGCACGCGAACGTCCTTAAGTAGGCCACTATGGGGTGGAAATCGCTATGATAGGAAAGGTCGAGCGAAACATTACTTCAACATTCTTCGATAACGTTATTTTAACACCACACGTTTAACACCAATAAGTCTCTTAAAAGTTTATGATGAATGGTTTGTAGGATGCATTCCGTCAGTATGAAGTCACAGATCGTAAGGTGATGATGAAGGAAGTTTTATTAATAGGCTTCAAAATGCAGTCAGCCTTAATTTTGCTTCTAATTGAGCCTTACCTGGATCGAAGCAGTTGGTCCCTTGAAACAGAAGTCTCTGCATGGCAAGATAATGTAAAAGTGAAGGCCCATTATCTAGAGGAGGTAAAGCCATTTGCAGCGGGAGAACGTGATCCATTAATGTTGGCACCTTTGGAACAACGCCTTGAAGACGGCGAAGAAGCTCGAGCTCTTGTTGAACTGTTAGTTTATCCAAAGGGTAGCTGCAATCGCCTAATGGCATCCGACGTGACGATCCGGCGGACTCAGAGAACTGCATTCCCGATAGATTTACTTCATCAGACCGAAAGTAAGTGGAACTAATTCGGGGAGACATCTCATTTGAGATCGGCGTCTGGTCATGAGAAATCACTTGACGCGCGAGATGTTGACGCACTTGATGCCGAACTGCCAAGTTCGGGCGTCTTTTTCGCCGGCGGAAGTTTCCGTTTTCGAACATAGCCTCTCCTTTAGTGTCGAGCGTCCAATAGCAACCTTTACCTACAAACATATAATGCCCGAACATCGACGTGTTTATAAAATGCGAAAGCGTCCATCTCGTGAGTATATACGTTTCAATATACGTTAGCGTGTGCCCAGTTGTTAAGCTGCTATTCGAAATGATGAAATTGCTTTTAGTTACAAGTTATCATTACTAAGTTCTTTTAAAATAGGTGTGTTGCTTTCTCGGCCTTCTCAAGGCGATAGAGTCCTATAGGCTCACATATTGGTGCTTTAGAGCGTTTTGAGCAGAAACTGAAACCTATATTAATTTATCTATTAAATTATTGACGTGATCATTTAATAGCACGTATGCTTTTCAGCTAACTATAAGGGTTTAATTATTCGATAAGGAGGACTGTACAGTATATTTAAGTAGTGAATTGAATAAAACTAGCTTAAAAGGACCGAGATATTACCACGGGTGACAGTATTATTTCATGGCCTTCCCTTCGTTGTAAATAGACTATTATCAGTTGAGCTCTCTGAAACGTCAACAACCAGGAGTGACAATCACTATCGTTACAGAATGGCGTTTAAAAAACTAACTAGGATGTGCAATGCCCACTAAAGAAATCATTGAACCCAAGGGCAAGTATGCTGTTTGATTGTTTACTAACCGGGTTTGCTTTTTTCGCGTGGAACCTTTTGAAAGCAATCGTTAAGCGATAGGTTATGTCGGATCGAGTTTTGCCAGCCCTGCTTGTTGTCATGGTAGTAGGGAAAATGGTCCATGATAAAACTGTAGATTCCATTCAAAGTGATCTTTTGTTCCGGCGCGTTACGAATGGCCATGGCGATCAACGCAATATAACTATACGGAGGTTTCTGATGGGGCGGGCCTCCAGTATTTCCACTTTTCAAGTTTCCATGACGTTGAGTATCATAGGATTTAGGAGTGACTTGAAGCAGGCTGAAGTCAATCTCCTCCGCGATGTCGCACTGCGCCCGTTGTGATAGATCAATCGGTGGTGGGGACGCCATTTCTGCTTTACAACTGCCTTCCTGTAAGTTCTTCCACCTAAGGGGCCAAGTTGATCTCGCAATTTCAAGTTCAGTGTTCAAGATGTTACGCTATCTCGGTTTCTCGCCGTTTTTCTAGCTACATGGAATTGTAACTCTTGCATAAGTTTCCGCACCACTCTTTCAAAGTAATTACTGCTAATCAACACTTATTTTTTTTTGGAAGATTGACCTTTAACTTTAGTTCGCTAACTTTTTTTTTTACATCACCGTTTGTTCAAAACGTTACGTCAGCTTTACGTTGACCATTGACTGATTCACTCGATCCGGCGGTTCGTTTCCGACAACAGTGAATGTCTGTTAAGTGTCTCCTGTATAGAAATCAGTTTATACTGCGACTGGCTGGCAGCAAACGAGAGGAACTTCTCGGTGAAGGGACTTTATGCCGCGGCGATGTTTACCGTCCAGTCAGCGGCAAGCTAAGACCGAGATTGTTGTTGATTGTAATGCCTGACGACTGGAATGGACTATCAGTTAGAAGCAAGTAAACACTAGAACGTACATCGGGCTTATCGACATTTGCCGTCTGCCACGAATCGTCGATACCAGAGATCAACAACAGCTAGAACATCCTGTACAGCCACGCTCATATCAATAGCCGACTCTAGCTGGCCAGCCGGTCGCGGCCAGACAGTTGTTCGCAACCTTTAGATGGTTAATAAAGCAGTGAACAAAGGAAAACGTCGAAATTGACGGCTACCACACCAGCCAATGCTGTGGCTGGCTTACAAGGAAAATGAGGGAAGAGTCACGCTGAGACTTCACGTACTAGATGTTTCGAACGAAGTTTATAGGAACAGATTAAGTTGGTACAGCGAGGGGTCCTGCAGTTGAGCGAACTGACACAATCGTCTCGATTACGGCGGAATCATTTTGTCCTATTAGCTAAAATCGTTTCCTTCTTTGTTCTGCAGTGTCATGAAGTCGTCCAAACGTGTCGAACATCTCAGGCGAACAGTGAATGATACTGTCACTGATACCGGATGGTATCCTGAGGAGGAGCAAAATCGCCGAAGCCGGATAATTAAATATAGTAGGAGAAGTTCGGATAATACTGGTAGTGCTAAATATCGATCTGTCGCCAACGATTAGATGTACGCGGACGTTTTCTACGTATCCCGTTGCTATGGGATCATTTTGATAATCTGTTTGTTCGAAAGTGGTTTATGATTTGGTCATTGTGGCCAGAGAGAGTTAGATTGCAAACGTCAATGTAGGCATCGAATAGGGAACAAGCAAATTTTCAAGTAGTTTTGCTAATTTGAAGGTCGAAACGATCTTCCGACGTGTGCGTAATAAGTTTTCCCCGCCTTCTAATAGCACGATGTCTAAGATTCGTTTAGTTGTCCCTATAGAACGCAAGAACCTTTGACCTACTGACACTCCTCTTAATTAACAAGAAGCACATCGAACCGTAAATATCTTCAGCGTATATAGTTGCTAACACAGTTTACATACACAATCCTGAACCGAGTTCTAATTTTGCTTATCACCGAGTCGCTACACACTTCGAACACCCTCCAGTGTTGAGATTAGGTAAAGCCAATAGTCATCCAACTGACTGCACTGAGGCAATTAATATCGAGCTAATTGTGGGTGTGTCCTAAGGGCCCGACACGCTTTCTTCTAAGCGGTCGCCCAACACCAGAAAGCCTCTACAAGCGTATAGGCCGTCCACGTGCTGCCATCTCTGTTGACTGGTTCGGAGACGGCATGATCACTTTGTCGCTCTTTTTTGCCGACCGTTCTTGCCGAGTGTCCATAACCACCACCAGCACTGTTCCATCAGCGGTCTCCCGCGCGAATGTTGACGCTGCCGATGATCGACCCCATCGTGTTGTCAGAGACGCCGATTTCTTATTCTCGTTGCTGCTGCTGCTGCTGCGGAGTCTCGCACTCCGTGCTCTCCTGGGCTCGACCCCGCCCTTTCCCATCGAGTCGCGTGGCTCCGCCTCCACAGAGGATACTATACCATATCACATGATACATACACATAGAGCGACGCCGGAGATGGCCGTAGAAAAACGAACAGATAGCAACAACTACCGCTAAGTAATGTTGCATCTTGGCCATTAAATAACGGCAACGGTGATGGCATGGACTTCCATTTGCTCGTCCATGGTTCACAGTAGTGACAGATGTTTTAGATGGGCGGAAACGTCAGCAACAAACACACAATCACGTGTGCGAACCCAGTCAAGCGGAACTTTGCTTTTGGCTGGAACGTCTGCCTGGGCCTATTTATGTCCTATAATCAAAAATGTCCTCAGTTTTAACGAGAAATGTCTGTTTGAGCCAAATAAATTAATATAGATTCAGCGACAATAGTCGCAGAGAGCCTTTGGCACATACGCAGGCTGAGAAATGCAAACGCTGCATGAAAGAAATTATACAAAAACCCGTTCATTGTCATGCCTATCTGCCTGTTGCATCCTTCAACGCGACTCCTGTGGCTGTCGTTGCGGGCAGAATAGACTTTGACCTTAGTGGGGGTCGCAACGACAAGGTACGTCTAGAAATGGGCGGCAAGCAAACCTAATAGACCCAAACATAAGAATCAGAAGTCAATAGTGAAGCCTAGACAGCTAAAACGAGCGACTATGCTGGACATTCAAAAACATCAAACGAAAATAATTGATAAAATTAGAAGAACGAGATGATCGAATACTAAAGTATGCTTCACCCATTTTCACCAACCGATGAACATTACATTGCAAAAAAGCTCCCAATTCAACTAAGCGTGTGGCCTACTTATGTCCTATAATCAAGAATCTCATAACTTTTAGGCATCACTATTTCAATGTTATTTATCTGGGTCACACGAAGATGATTTTTAAAGTGAATAAATCATGGCGGAAAGGCTATAACTCAATGTATAAAAGGGGATTCTAGTTTAAAATTATTTGAGTTTGTCCACTTGATCAGCATGCTTTGGAAATGGTAGCCTGACAATATCATGCCAAATCTTCTGCTTGTGGAAATATGGCCTTCGAAATGGGCAATCATTGTTGACGTCGTAAACTTCGACAGCTGTTGAGCCTTAAGTAGTAAGCGTAGCCACGCTTCAATTACCACTGCTTTAACAATCAGAGTTTGTTTTACGGTGATTTTACGGTTTTACGGTGAAAAAAATTGATACAATCTGCTCTCGAACCCACCCCAATAGTCTACTAAACATGATATTCTAATACAAATGATGATAATAATGAATAAATATAATGAATATATAATAATAATGAATACTGACTGGAACATAAATAAAACCTGTAAATAAAAATGGTATTAAGCACACTAGTTGACCGAGTAACCGACTAGCTGACTGAATTTTCTATTCAAATGCTTAAAACTGTTTCTATTGGTAGGTACGATTATCAGGCTTATCTATGCCGGAACGTGCAAATAAACAATATCGATATCACAACTACCGATAAACACATCATCTCTCTACGTAAACCTTTATAATGTATCGCTGTTGCCGCCCCCGTCGTGAGGTTGACTTCTAGAATAAATCGAGCCAGGCAATCCGTTGCGGGATTTCGAAGGACAACGTTCTTCCATTTCTAGCGAAGCTGACTTACGAACGGGCAATATGCTACAAATTGTATGTAATGCCATCGTGAAAATAATCCACCACGCAGCGTTTGGACTCTTGGCGTTCTTACGTTGTGCTATAAACAAGAAAGAGTTGGGCATTTGTGGTTAAAATGAAGCAGGATGCTGGAAAGTTGTCAAAACACCACATATCGGCCAAGTCCATATAAGTTGATGTCTAAAATAATTAGAAGCACGAATATTGAATTATGCTTGTCCATAAGGGATGCCCTGAATGACGAATTGGCCGACATTTACCTCATCTTCTTCTTTTCGAAAATCTGTCAGCACGTAGAACTTGACTTCAGTGTGATTAGTACGATCTTCGCTCCTGGCAGACGTTCTGCGTTCGTGTGAGGAGCGCCGTATTGGTATGTAGTTGGAGAAAAGGACGCATCTATAACAGCGAGTATCTTCTGCTAACAATGTTTTATTAAGCACTTCTGTTTACTATGTTTTACCCTATTCACAAGCTATACGCTCACTGCAATCCCATCAGTCAGACTCGTCTACGATCAATTATAAGAACCGGAAATGTGACAGGAGTCTCCAAGGGCCCTTGCCGAAAACTCCTTGCGTTTTAGCTTTTTATAGTGTGGCGCTTTTTCAGCGTGAGACTTCTATGTATTTATTACCGCCATGTTACATTCGATTACTTCTTTTGATTAATATTATGAAAACTGCACAAAGGAAGGAGTATGTGTGCCTCACGCGGTCCCCCACACTACCTAAAGATAGATTTACCAATTAATAACAGATTAATCAAAAAATAAAAGAAAAAATCCAGAACGGATTTACCGAGTAAACATTGCCTCTAATCATTCGCGCCATTGTCGATTACTTGCCGGCATATATTCGTGTAGAATAAGAGGGGGCGAAATACTTAACAGTTTGTTTACGGGGCGAATGTACACATATCCGCATGTTACCGCCGTAGCGATAAGAGACAACGCCCGTAGTCTGCGATGGAAACAGGATAAGTTATTTTGTCGGCACGCTTTGTATAAATATTTAGCTTGTAAAGATTAGCTGCTTAAGTTGGCTAGCGTGAGATATACTGCGCCGTGTCCGTCTGTGATTTTTGTGTTGTTGGGTTTAAGCTTATTTCATTGGCTCAATGGCGCGTGCAAAACGTTGCTATCGAATGTTTTAGACAGTATTCGAGATTGGCAGTAACTTTGTTGTCTACATCAACAAAACAATAGCGTAATTCGCGGATAGTGGCAGCGTCGATAACGACCCGCACACAAGCCAAGGGGAACGTAGTTCAAGGACCGACGGATTATCGGTTTGCTCTGTGGCTAGTAGCCGACAAGTTTACGTTAAGTGGGTTTATTAACTGTTTCAGTATTTTCTGTAATTAAGTAAGTAAGCTAGTTAATAGATTAATCAGGAAATCATAGTGACGGTATCTAGTATGTTCGTACGAGCATGTTTTGCGAATCGTCTTCTACAAATAACGTAAATAGATGTGTATGTACATTCTCGATATCGCAGTCAATCTGGTGTTTTTTTTTTAGGTGACTATAGTTCTCCGCAGACATGGCCCAGAAAGTGTGAGAAAACATAGAGCGATCAGAAATACGCCCAAGCTCCGTGCTCCCGTTGAGACGAGCGATTTTTTAGGTGATATATATATATATATGTTTGCAAATACACTTTTTGATTTCTTCAAAAATCGAATCTTCTAAGTTCGACGGTACAGTACCAGAAAGTGCAGCGAGCTACAGAGAAACAATTGAATCACCTCTGAAAGGTCTTCCATCTGCACCTGAAGATAAGTGGCTTTAAAAAAATTTTGTCAGTAAAAGTTTTAGCCAGTTTGAACGAGGATGGATATGGCCACAGCTTCAAGAAGATTTTTAGGCTTAAAGTGTTCTGCATAAAAGCTTTCGTCCAAAGGCCTATCGGTATGCAGCTAACGAATACTGATGAAATAGTTATATCCTAATAAGCACTAAATTAATCGTAGGGTTTGAACACCTCCGCATTGATTTATTTAAATTGACGATAGTCATCCCTTTGGTTCGGTACGGCTTCTGGATTATTTAATACCTCTCGAAAAGCCTGACACTAGAATATCTCAAGAAGAGCCCCCGAAGATGCCAATTACTAAAACTATCTTGCAGGGCCTGAGAGTGTACAATTTTCTCGTCAGTTTTACTTGATTTAGCCGCTCCTGTGTCCAGCCTGAGCAATCAAACTCGCCTTTATTTCCTTGCAAGGATTCCAAGTATTACATATATTCGAAGAGCCCCCATTTCAAGCGTCACAAGTTGTCGGCCTTGTTAACATTTACCTAATCCACTTTGGTTTTTACCAAAACTCGCGTATGTAAAGTCCATCCTTAAATAATTTCTAGGGTATCCGCCGGACCACAGCGGTGACTTGAGCTTAACATCAAATTTGTCGCATCTTTGGCTGCATGCACTAAATCATATGACTGGTCACAAATAGGCGACATAAACTTACAACAACAATAGGCGACAGAAACTCGACAAATATTGCGTCCTTTACTATGCCTTTTCCAGATTTTTACGTTACAATGCCTTAGTTTTTGGAATATCGCTTTTGAGCTTTAAATAATTCACTGTTTTATGCAAAGTACCTTTAATGAGCAGAAATCCAAGAACCTCTTTTATTAGATAGACCACTTCTAAATAAGCAATGCTTGTATTAAACAAGAGGAACGTACCTGGCTGTGTTCGAATTTATGGAACGGTATTGTTACTTGAAGTCTGAGTGAGCTTTTCAACTTCGTCAACTTAGACATCTTTTTGTGGTAATTAAAAATTTGATATCTGTTTTTTTATCAGTTTCCGATCAGACACTGCCTACAAGTCATACTTTTTGTTATGAATTAGCTAACTTAAAGTAAAAGAATTTTTTCGATTTTCTTCTGGTTTCATCAGTCGACCAAGATGCCTTTTCGATTCTTTTAATCATGGCTTATGCAGCCGGCTTGTCCAACCATGGAATTAAAGATCACAATCTTCATTTGTGCTCTCTTAACATTTGTTCGGAGGTTCCACCATAGATCTGAAGAAATACTTCAAAAGCTTTTCTTAGTAGCTACAGTTCGAAATAATGCTAAAGTGACTTAGTTACCTCCGATTTTTGTTCTATTTGAATTAACCATGTTTAGATGTTCGTTTTCCGTAAATGGGGAGGCTGGGTCGAATCGCAGTGGAATGAGCAAGGCATGTAATAACTAAAGTGCCGCTCAACTTCAACTCAAAGCATAATCTATTTTATTCATACTATTGGTACAGCGAACAGGCCAAACTAGCCCGGCCTAGTGTATCTGATATCAAGTAGTTTTGGGTAACTAGTAAAAGTATAGAGGCTTAACAACAGAATATGTTAATAAGTAGGTTAACGAAACGTATACCATTATATAATAAGAGTTTCAACAACAATACTCTATCAGGGGGAGTGTTGGATGAGAAAAAACGTCGGCTGTTTAAGGGTGGACGAGTAGTTAGTTGAAGAGCCAGGTGGGGGATGATCATCCAGAGAACTCACGAAGGGAATAGAGCCTTTAAATAGGCAAAATGTTGAGATCTTTAATAGTGAGGCTTAAGGAGTTCCAGGTTATAAGAAGCTAGTGGTTGGAGTTTTGGCGGAGCAATGGATAACCAAGATCAAGGGTGAGGAGAGTAAGCGGTGAATGAAAATGTCGGGGGTGGTAAAAGTTGATGCAGTAAGGGCTTTAGGTGGACTGACCCGGTAGTCCAAGCGACGTTTGTGGAGGTAGCGGGAGATGGAGAAGACACGGAGAATTCAAAAGTAGAAATCGGAGTTGCTTTGTTTCGCAGATACAGCGCGCTCTGTACACGACCACCGGCTAGGAAGGATTTGAGCGGGGGAGAGTGGAGATAACAAGGATGCACTTAAAGAGGAGGCTATTAGTATGTTGCTGTCAAGATAAATTGCCTTCTAAGAGGTGACTAAAAAGGGACTCGTATGACCAAGCTTAAATGGGTGCTTGTCAAATGTGAGAATAACAGAAATAGAAAGAGCGAAACAAGAGTGACTAAAAAAGGCCTACTACTGTCAGGTGATATTAGGTCAAAGTTCTAAAGAGCGGTCGACATCGGCTATAACAGAGAAATAAGAGCTAGCCAGAGTTAAGCCATCCGTGACGGAGCGTTCTTTAATTTTAGTCTAAATTGTGGTGTCATTAGCAAAAGCTCTCGCCGAGATGCAGAAGTCTTGATATTCCGTAGAGTGTTAACGTAAAGGAGAAATACAGTGCAACCAGGGACAGTCCTTTCAAAGTCCAAACTGACCGTAAAACAAGAAAGAGTTACAATCTAGGTGACTTTGATGTTAAATGAATGTAAACCGTTCAACGATTTTTGAAGAAAAAAGATTATAGTTATGGGCTGGTAGGAGCTGGAGTCATGTTTCGGGCCTTTGCCTTTACTACTAGGAGTATTAATAACTGTTTTAAAGATGGCCTGAAACGAACAGGGACTGGATACGAACAGGCTATATGAATATATGTTACGCTTAGCGACTCCAAGGGGCTGATTGTGGTGTTCCTTTATAACATACTTTACAATTAACGCAAAGTGTTGCCGTTAGAGCTGGGTCTATGGGCGGGAGGAAAAGGGTAAAGCGAACGACAAAATCGAAACAAAGACGCCGGGCTTAGGCAATCAGAGATGGTTCGGGTTGAAAAAGGATTACTCATGTTGGACGGGCTATAGTAGACTACCACGTCTAATAATAAATTTAGATGTAGGTAAATGAAGACGATGTAAAAATAATTAAGGATTAAGGCAGATTAGGTAAAGCTGTGTAGCAGTTACAATCTTCTGCCATGTTTAGTCTTATCTCCAAAATGAAATATATCGTAATTTCTAGGGAAGGAAACATTAGAAGAAACCGCAAGAATACATTTATTTGAATTTTTTTTCCTCAATCCTATATCGAGAACCTATTTTTCAAATAATTGTTTTCAGTTTTGTTTGTGTAAAGTGGTATTTTAAAATATATACCTACAACAAAACCCTTGTAAGGATTTGCCTAAATGTTTCCCACGTTTCACCCACAGAATAGTGGGACTCGCCCAGGTTACTAGGATTGCGCTTACACTTATTTAATTTTACAGGTTTCGTATCACAGGAACTTTCAGATAGATGCTAAGTTGTCGACTGGAAATTCAAACCAAGTTTTAATTACGGTAGAATGTGTTGTACGTATCTCTAATTATTACGCAATGAGTTTGACCTATGAGACCTAACATTTTTTAATGCGCAAGCTTAAAACATTATCAACAAGTGTATATTTTATGGATAGGTACATTTATAGGCTGACCCTATAGAAGCAACATAATAAACTCAAGTACCTCGGCTGCATATCAGTCCTTGTCTAGTCATATCTGAAAGTGTGCTGTTAAACCTAGGAAATAGACACGTTACTGTGTAGCTTTATTCCTAAAAGATACGATCAAAAATAAATTCGAACGAACGTATCAGTGCCGCAAAGGTTTTAAATTTGTGGCAAAGAAAATTCTTTCAAGTTAATATCTTTTACAGAAGACAATGTCTCTCGCAGTATTAATATCTACGAAAAACCCTGAAATTGTAAGGCACGTTCAATTGTGCGCTTTGAATATTACAAGCGACCAGAGATGCATCCGTATCGAACTCGGCACCAGACGACAACATTGGAATAAATAAATAAACAGGCGTCAAAAGTCCGCTGAAAGTAGAGTACGGAACTTCAAAGTAGGCACGCCGATTGACTACCCATATAGTAACTGTCATATATTTGCTCATTTCATTATATAAACGGAACAATTAAAACGAACGTTTGCTTTCGAAAACATCAAGAGCTCGACGTACTCCTTTACGATTAATTTATTTTAGAAGTGAATGATCTGCGTGCTCAATACAAGTAAGCACAACTTAGACGAAGCACACAATTCCACGTTCCGCAAGTTCTGTGATCAAATATTATTGAAACCATTAGGATAACGATGCTAACCTAACCTAACCTAACCACCGCACATGATTTGTTCGGGGTAAATGGTCCGGTTGTAAGAAGTTAGGGGTTGCTACTTCAAATTCAACTACAGACACAGGTCACACAATCAGAGCGAAAAAAAAATCACTAAAACCATCGAAAATACTGGTTTGACACTGGACAAGGACATTTATGTTATCTGGCGATCTGAACAAGATTTAAGGGAAAGTGGAGTGTATCAAACCATTTACTTAATAGGTTTGTTTATAAATACTTTTGATACGTCAACATATTTAGTATAAGAAGAGGTCAAAGCAACTTTTAAACAAACAGCATATACACGGTGCTCTGTTTTCTGATAGAATAATATTAGTGATATGCGTAACGAGACTGATATGGGGACCACTGCAACAGTAGCGATCGTTTCAAAGTTAACAACAGTATATTTCATGGAAAAAAAACACGCGCATCCGAATCGATGCCCGTTGGCTATTAGAGCCGTAAAGTATCATCAGAATGCGTAAGGTTAGCATGTAATTTACAAGTCATCCTTCCAAATATAGCATGGTAAAACCTATAATGACGACTTCGTAAAATAAATGCTTAAGCCGATCGCTTTAAGGTACGTCAGAGAATTAAATGGCTGAAGGACTTGTTGATAAAAAATTTTCTCTTTTTTCGCCTAAATTTTAATCCAATCCCATCAAATAATAATAATGTGATTATAATCTCACACATAATCACAAGTATAGAAAGCGTATTTATGATGTCGAACTGAATCAAAATACAATGTTTCAGACCCTGCACAAAACTAACGGATCTTCTTTATTATTAGCCGTTTTTTTAAAATTTCTGAGTAAAAAATATCATATTAGTCTGCCACAATTTATTAGGTGCATTTTACCAGTCGCACACCGCAAATGCAGATTCAATCATCTAATTGGCGTTGTTTTCTCAACACTCAGCCTCGTGACAAAGACTACAAACTAGCCCTATGTGTTTATCGAAGAGTAATGGGGGCAAACATACTAGCGTTAGCTTACGTCCATTACGTGATATATGCACAGAGCAAGAAAAATGGTAGGTGTTTTATGGCGGGTTTCAATGCAATATCATCAATGCTTTTACCATCGATCTTGGATTTTAGGCGGTTATTTATTTCCTTATGTTTTCACGCGTCGCCTCTAATACCTTAAGACTGAACTGTCGCATCAACCTTGTCAGACTGAAGAGTCAACTGCATACATTAAGATAACAACTGTGAGATCGTTTGTGGTCTTGAAAACTCGAATCTCTAACAGCTTCTGAAATTGTTTCTACGTAATAATATCGCAGAGTTCTGAATTTTTATAGGGAGCCTCTTATGGTATTACTGCGCCAAGGTTAGCGTGCCTACTCTTCGTCCGGCTTCGTATTTCGCTACTGTAGCCCTTAGGATCACGCAGCACATAAGCAGTGGACGCTCTTCTCTCTTCACGACTTCTTTCTTGCTTCAGATGATATTTATCCTCGTTTTTGTACCGCCGTTGTGTGCGATCAAATAACAACGCGTTTCCATCTTGAGATTATTGTCGATTAGTTATTGTAAACAGCCATCGTCTTTCGGCGTCGTTTCCATATTCCTTTATCTGGGTTTTTCTGACCCATCGGCATGTATTATGCATACGGGCCTGAGTTGCCCTCGAGAACTTGCCACCGACAGCGCCACACACATTCCTTTTTAATAACCATATTATGAAAGCGCCATCAACAATCAAATCAAAACCTATTTCTGGCCGCGTTTAAAACCAATATACAATAACAACAATATGTGTGTAATATTACAGTTCACCTCAGCGTCATGTCGACCTGCTCTAACGTTTCTCTATAGTTATGTAACTAGCTGCCGCGTTTAATGGTGACGTCTGCCATTGAGAAAAATTGTTTTAGCGCTGTCGCTAGGCGACGTACACTGAATCATTTACAATGAGGGCATAATTAGTCCAGGTCTATCATACACACTCGTACCATATGATGAAATTATACAGAAATCTTCTCGATATTTTGTTCGACTACATTGTGGGGCAACTCCGGGTGACATGATTACTGTGTTCGATTCGCCCTCCACCTCTTACTGTTCCGATTTTTGGGATGGCCATTTGCAACATCCGGGCAACTTACGATCGACACAGGGGCATAGTGTTTGTCAGAAAATTCCAGATATATACAAAACTAGAGTTGACTTAGGTGGCTGGCTTTAGAACGAAAACAATTAAAAGAACCATTAAAAGCAGCTATACAGGGTGCATCCAATTGTCCAGACGGGATGATGCTAAGAACTAATGTGGGCGTGCCGTAGTTGCTATATAAACATATTGTATCGTTAAGATGAAACTGAAATGGGGTCAAAGCGTCGGCTAGAGGAGGCTAAAGGAGGCTACCGACGTGGGCAGTCCAAATACATACAATAGCAGCCTTGCAGCGTCGTTGAAAATTATATACAAACGATTAATAATACAACGATCTGACTATGAAAGACGCTGCGAGAATAGATTTTCATCTGTGAAACATTCTATTGAAGGTGAATATAACCGTTTGCGTTAGCTTAGACACTTCACTCGCCATGAGGAACGGAACTGATTCGGCGATGGAACTTAATTGGAGCCTATTTAGCAAAACGTGATCTCCATATAACTTGTCCTGAAGCTCTGCCGTCTTTCTTCGCTACCGTATTTTCTATACGCATAGGAAAAATACCTATTGTGTATACTCGTCAGGGCAGGCCGTCAACGTTCGCACGCGACTTGACTTGAAAGGTCTATCGAAGCAACAGCCACAATCGACGTAACAACCAAACTTGTATCAAACGCCAAAGGAATGACGCTTATTTCCTGCAACATTCGACTCCGGCAATGCTAGTTGACTGTAAATAATAATGAAGATAATAATAACAATCATAGTTAACCGCAGCGAGTGGTTAGCGATATCGTAGGTCGTGACAACAGGTCAAAAACATCGTGTGCCATATAAACAGATGGTCGTCTGCGTTGAAGACCAAGCGACCAGCGAAAGGTATTGCGGTATGATACGTAAGAAGATCTGGCGGCAATGTCTACTTATCTTCTTTATTCATGGCATCGGCAACGGTGTAATGTAAACGTGTTACAATATGAAGGACGACGTCGTGGTCGTCGTCTCGACAAAATTTTAACGGCCGTTGCCTTGGCGAGGTCCGCTGTTGCCTGATCGGACAAACGAACAAAGAGACAAGTCCCGGTTTCGATGTAAACCACAGGAAACGGCCTCAGGATGGCACGCGAGAGGAACGAGGTGAGATTAAACGTAGCATCAAACAAAGCTGGAATGTTGTATATGATTTGTTAAGCAATCTCGTCTGCGGGATGAATCTTCCCAAATCATAATAAAATCGAAGGTAAAAACGATTGTTGTATGGTCGAAATGATGTGATTAAATAACTCAGCCGAGAAAGCATCTGCTTTTTTTTTGGCTAATTTTTTTTGTAATTGATGACCACGAGTATGAATCAAAAGGCTGTCCTTGTCGGTCGAAGCCGCATGGTCTCTTTAGTAAGGAAGTTGATGGTAGACTGTAGAGAACCAAACGACGTGCCTGGAGTTCCTAAAGGCATTCCCTAATCTCTTTCTAGGAATTATAAGGAAAACCAAGGCCAATAGGCAGACAGGTGCAGCTATACCTATGCGTATCAAAGAGAAGGAGACGAGACCTGCACGCCTTATTTCGCAAGTTATGTAACACCACCGTTGTAATAACAGCCTTTCTGACAGCGAGGCGTTACCTCTAACGTATGACAGAACTTTTATCTCAGATCTTACCATGGATCACATCCGAACATTAAGCAATTCTTTAGCCATGACTTTCCTTTATTGATCATCTGTCAAATCGGAACCCACTGCATTTGGTAAAAGTGAAATATCCTAGCATCGATTTCCTTAATAAAAACATTCTCTCGATTGAAATATTTGTTGTAGGTCACGTCAAGGTTGCTCCAAAACGCCGAAGACCTCTACTCCCTTAAGCAGATTGGCACTCTAAGCGCGCTGTAGTAAACGCAAAAGTCACTTTTGATAAATGTGACTATTTCCTCGCAAAATAGTGATACTACAATTTGCTTTTTTGTCTTTTTTTTCTTTGTGCTTTTTTGTAGGATTTTTCAAATATACAACATGTATATGGATAGCAACAAGCTGTCAAATATTTTGTAGGAAGATTTTTACCACTTAACACGTCCAAGTTATAGAAAGTTCTTACATTGCCATTTGACATAGGACTCTAGGTCCTAAATATATGCATAAAGTATCGTAGCACATATGTCTGTGAATGATGTATAGGTATATATGCCTTGTTCGCTTAAGAAAATAGGGACGTGCTTCGGTACAACAACTAATGTTAGGTTTCGTTCTTCCGAGCCGCTGCCTTCGTCGAATATGCGACCAGAGGTGAGCGCTATACCCCGTTTCTGACAGAGTTCGTTAGAAGAAGATGCTTGTAACTTTTGTCTGAGTCCAGATAATATTCAGGTACTATCTTCATTGTATATCATGATAATTGTGTCTCAGTTGGGACAATTCTTCAATTACGCTAACTTTTTCTAGAGCTAGCCAATTCTAGTGCGGACTATCTAATATAATATTTTTATTATTACACATCTATCGGTTAATATTTGTCATTTGTAGTGTTTGAGTCAAAATTTAACTTCATTATGAAACTGAAGATAAATCAAGATGATTAACGTAGCATAGCTTCGTTTCACGAACATGGAAGTTCGTGCTATTTATTTGTACCGGCATTGTCTCTTATTTTCAACCGGGTTCGTTTTTTTGATACGATCGATCGATACATGTTATGCTGATTACAAGAGCTGTAATTAGCGACGCAATGATTACCGATGCCATCTTGTATGACCTTCAATGGGGACGCAAACGTAGATAAAGTTTGGCAGGGGCATAGCTGTGTACGAATCGTTTGTACAGCTGTTCTAGCTCGATGAGGCCAGTCAATTGTTCAACAATAAGCTGACCACTTTTGGGCTGTGGCCCACTGAGTGAATCAAAGGTGTAAAATGTTGCGGCTTTGGCTGTTTACTGAGAAGTCGAGTGGTATTGTTTGCGCTTGTCAGTCATTTTGATAAGGTAATTAGAAATTTTTGCCTTGCATTTTGCCAACTGTCTGAGAACTTCAGACATATTAGTGGAAGAGGATACTGTTGGGTGGGCGAAAGTCGGGGCTATATGGACCTGTGAAACGTGGCTAAATATCAATTGAAGACAAGACAGGACATTCGTTGTTCCGTATATCTTCACAAAGTAGAGTTATATGTACGGTGGGACTATATAAGCCATTGATGATTTTGTGAGGAAGAACAAATAAAAAGGAGAAGTCAACGAAATGAATAGAAAGGTGCCTGTCTTGCCAAGATGCGTTATAATTACGGCTACAAAAGCCAATACATTATAATTCGCTACTAAGCTAGGCAGGTTCGGCGTTACGACTCGTCTACTGCAAATCTACATTGAGTTATAGTGAACAGCGCGAGGCCGACTTTTAAATAGCAATTGTTATTAGTAAATCCGCGAATTTAGTTTTGTTTGACAAGTAAAAATCAATATGTGTAGCAATGTGTGCACTATTTTCCAGAAGCGGTTCGACCGAACCAGAGCCTATATCGGTATAAAAAAAATCCTATTCTATATGAAATCCTATTCTATATATAATATTCTATATGTAATAATGGCTGTCCGCGTGATGTCGACAATATTACTTTGTCCGAACGATGCGTTACGGTAATAAAGTCATTAAAATCTCAACCGGAGAAAACAACCGCCCGTGGCACGCTAACAGTGTGCTACGTACGGAAGCACGGTAATTTCTGCAAAAAAAATTATCTAACTTCAGTTTGCCTCTGAAAATCTAGCTTTAGCCCCAGCCTAAAATTTCGTCAACGAAAAAAACTTAGTAACGCGAATTGTCCTCAGTTTCCGACCCGTGCACAGTTTGCAAATTCCAACAATTTCATAGCATTTGAGATTGTTCCGACGTTTTATTCGAAACAAGGGAATGCTCCGATATCGTCGTCCGATGTTCCCCCACGATATTGAAGCTCTTGGGTGGCCAGCGCCAGGAAGGTCACACTAGATTGCAACGTACAGAACGTGCGTCGGTTGAGCAATAGAAATAATTCTATTTCAAGGATTACTCCGTCCGAGTTCATTGGTCAACCATCTACTCGACCGGCGTCGATCATGTATACGCTGCAACAGTGACCGCCATTACGCTTCTCATTTTCTATTACGATTGTTACTAGCTAGATGTAGCATGGCAGGAACATGAATCGTAAACACGAACGCGTTTGACGAATCCTCCTTCTCTATTAAACTGGAGCAGAAGAAACGTTCAGCCTCGCTGACCAGAGGTTGACAGCCGACCGGTTGAAGTGGATCGAAATAACGCCTGACGACATTTTTCTGCAGACGGCCTTACAGGAAAATTTACATCGTACGTAGAGTAGCACAATAAACGTATAGTCGTTGTACTATTTATGACACCTGAAAATTTCGTTCAGAGATTCAAGTAGCTGAAAACAAATAGAACCATTTGAATTTTGCACATTGCCTTAATTGCGAAATACACACCGGGAACTATGAAAATCGTGCTATCTTTTGAAGCCTCCGTAACGCCCTCGACGGCAACAGAACAATATATATTCTAGCCCTATATTTAGATGAAACGTACCTTTTTTTTTTTTCGACTAGCCTTGATCGTTCGTGATATCGATTACGAGATTAACTGGGTTAAGCCTATGACACGAGTCATTCGTCTCTAAAGTCAGCCAGCGAATACGTGCCCGTTAGATAGTCTGTCTTTCGCAAGGCAGATGTACATACGGGATACTTGAACAACATACTGTTTTCAATCTGTGGCAAAAATGAATCCGCTGATATAGTAGTCTGTCTTCGTATTTGCTACGTAGTGACTGAATATTTATCTGGTGTTTCTAGTGCTTATAGTGCAGCTTCTTTTTCAAAACGTGCCACATTATTTTCACAATATTCGATACCTAAGGCGTATTTAGCCGCTTGAGGTCGCGAGAATCGATTCGCGCCATAGAGCGGACGACCGAAACTTGCAGTATAAACAAATACCTTTCTTTATTCGTACAGGCTGTGCGTTACGTACTTGCAATACAGATAGGCTTTAAATATAGGACATTTTATTTTATTCTATTTAAATATTTCTTGTTAGATAAAGTCTCCGTTTTCGAGGCTATTTTTTTTTTCTTGTTGTACCAAGTACTATATATCAATTAGTTGTGTTCAAAATACAATAATAGTTAATTAAATTATCACGTTTTCTAGTTTTATTGTCAACGAGCAGTAAATGGGCGTGTTTTTATTTTACTTGGCCCAAGTGAAGAACATAACTAGCAAAGTTCTTGTCGTATTCCTACCTAAGCAAGCAGTTTGTTTAGCATAGCAAATTCGCTAAGATTCTATAATACGGGGACATCAGCACGAAGTTCTAAACTTGAAAACCATATACCATATTTGACCAACCAGCAGGTCATCGCACGCCATCACAAAGAGAAAAAGTGTATGCACTTCAAGAAACAACTTTCTTTTATAACCGAGAGAATGAATTTCCACAAAGCCTATAAATACGTAGTCTGGGATCTTTCTTTCTCGTACTGCCTTGTTGTAAATGCCATCTTGTTGAGATCCGTCCACGCTGTTGTCATCCGGCAAGCGATACGGGACTCTGGCTTGACATAACACGGTTGACTGGACGCGTTGTCAACTTCGTGTAATGCGGGTTGAATGTACGCGCACCTCAAGGCTGTTTTTGCTAACTGACAAATGATACGTTCATTAGATCTTCTTCTGAGAAGCGGGACATAGATGTTCTTTGTATGGAGAACATGATTCCGACATCGGCCCCGTTAGCTAGCCATTACTGGGGCACTTATGGGTCTATATTCGCTTTGATAACAACGACCTTAACTGAAGTTGGGGACACAACGTCTTTGTTTTTTTCTGAGCATTTGTAAACCAGAACTAAGTTCATAGGCGTATGGTGAACCTTTTTTCCTGCAGGACTAGTAATAAATGCATCGGTTTGCCTGTGACCGACGAAAGTTACAGTAACCTTTATTCTAAGTCTAGTAGCCTGACTCTTCGCTACTCAGTAGGTTCATCTGGTCCATCGTGATCTCATTTCCCGTTCGTTGTCTATGCCTACGCTTGTGTTCTTCGCTGTGCCCACCTTCATAATTTTCGTACTCAGTGTTTAGGTTAGCGGCGGACATTCGCCTGCCCACCCTCTTCTCCAGTGCCGTGGTACACCGCACATATGGGTGTGTGTGTCCATGAATATACATATGTGTATTTGGATATGCGTGTGAGTGTGTGTTTGTCCGTCCATGCCTTAGAGAATGTCTGTCCTATCGTCAGTCGGCTGACTGGTCGCCCTTCTATCTGTCGTCATTGTTGTATGATGTGTATGTAAAGTTATTGCGAACGCGCTCCATGCCAGACTCTCTGTTCGGACCCTCCTCAATACTTACTCTTATCGATGCTGGCTCCAGCTGCTTCAATATCGCGCGCACGCGTTCATGCTTGCTTCCTCGTCTCTTTACTTCTCTGTCTGCACTTCCAGGCGTGTGTCCGCGGTACATGTGAGTATGTGTATGTGGATGATGTGTATATGTATACGCTTTTGCCTGCATACGCTGTTCTCCTTGGAGGTCGTTCGTTCGTACCTGGCCAGGCAGATTCTCTGGCTCGCTCACCCTCTTGTTTCACTGTTTCTACGTGGCAGCGGTGACGGCAGCAGCTCGTTCGTAGCGAGAGCATCAAGAGCAGCAGCACAAACGGCAGCCGATGAACGAGCAATGCGTGTTTGCATCCGTACTGGCTGCTCTCTTTCGTCTTTTCCACGATGCGTCGTCCTCTTGTCGCTGCTGCTTCAGTGACAGCAGGTAATAGGGGATTGATTCGGGAGTGGCGGACGGGGTGAGACGCCACCGCAGCGAAGTGGCCACCCGCTATGGCGGGGGTTTCGTCGACGGCGTTGTCTACTAGCTGTTCGGGGTCGGCCGTTGTAGACTGGCAAGTAAGGGTTACGCTGTCTGTGGCTCGAGAGAGGGCTTCGAGGGACAGCATGATTGCATCCGTGGAGCGACGGCGGTCACCCAAGCCCTTTTTGCCTGCTGGCCTTGTTAAGCAGCACCGCACCGAACATCAGGATGAACAGCAGAAGCAGGCAGCATCAAGCGAAAGAAAGCACAAACGCAACCGAAGACGCGGTGGCAACAACAGCATCAGGAGCAGCATATTTGCACAAGAAATATTATTATTGTTGTTGTTTCTCCGCGTCGCCGTCATGGCTCGCGCGCTCCATCTCTTGTCTTCGTTTGACGTTTGCCGTAGCTGTATTGTTGCTGCGGCTGTTGTAGTTATTAACGTTGTTGTAGTCTGCTTTGTTTATTGTTTCTATCCCAAAGCAGCCCCGGATTCCCCCCTTTGCCGCCCGCCCCAGCGGTTTCTACTCGGTCCAGACTCGCTCTATTCCTCTCAGAGCTGCCCTGCTAAACAATGTTCTGTGCATTTAGCGTTAGACGTCATGCATGCACGAGTATCGTAAGTGCAGGTATTCATTTATTCTTAGTGATTGTATACGCGTGTCCGATATTCAGAGACGCAAATTGTGTTTCAAAGAGGGCATTGCAAGATAGGCAAAGACGATATAGACAGGGAGCTACAGAGCCGTCAGACGTAAGTGCTAGTGAAGTTAACAGTAAGTCTGTGTTGAGTACATCGATGCATCTGACACCTTGTATCAGCATCTAAGAATAGACTCATCAAATTCCTTTGCTTTAAGAATTCTCATTTTACTCAGGAAGTATTTTGTACGTTTAGAGGTTTGTATAGATTACAATATAAACTTCAATATACTAAATACCAGATGAGCAAAGGACGAGCAGCGTCCGTCCCTAGAAAAATTGAAAACACACTAAATAGGTAGAATAAGGTACGATATTTCAGCTGTCAGATTTGAAGCGAGCGGTGCAACTCCTTGTCCTCTTACTAGGCATTATTCGATGTTCCTATTTTATGCATGGCTATTCCAACGCGAATCATTATCTTAAAAACGTTTGATGGTTTGTTCACGGCATACCAGCCAATAAGATCGTTATTCGATGTTGTTAATTCATGTTCGGACTAAGCCTCGGAGATAAACCTCTATAATCCTGTAAAATGCTTTGAGTGCAAACTTCGCGCATTATTGATGTGAGCATCGCCTCACGGTGGCCATTCACAGCTAGGCGACCTTGAAGAATTCAAAATGGTCATCGTCAATGCCTATTCGAAAGATATCGCAGGCTCGATTAAGGTCGAATTGCTCCGATGATTGTTTTGATATACTCGAACGACATAAGATCCACCACGTGATCAATACATTTAGATAACCAGTCCTATGCAGCCCCAATTTACGGTCAGAAATCGATCCATAACAAATATATAGACAACTAAATGACGGTAAAGGTACGATGTGGATCTCCAGCTTGTGATCGCTCACCCCCCCCCCCCCTCCCCTCAACTGTTACCCTCTGCACAGAACTGAAGTCTGCGAACGAAGTTTCCTTTGAGCGAGATCAATATTTACATTCAAATAATATAGAACGGCAAAACGAATAACGCTATAGAAGCAGCACGATCGCCATCTGTACAAGCAATACAAAAGGTACGTATATTTAGATATAGGTATATAGAAGAGCAGACATCGTATAGGGAAAAAAATAGCAGAAAAATTGATTGCGAAGACCTATCTCGAGATACAAGGAGTGTTTTTCCCTATTGTAGAATAGTGGTTCGATGTGAGCAAATATTGCAAATCGCAAATGCCACTCAAAATATAAAAACCTAGGAAGCTTGATAAAAAAAAAAAGCGCACCAATTGCAATGTCCTGGTTTAGCATAAGGGACAGATGAAAAAGAGACTCTATGAAATATTTAATGAAATGTTAAGATTTAATATGTAGTGCTCAGGGAGGAGACAATTTTCTCAACGATGTTTGCCGCTCTGTCGACACGTTTTAAGAAAGGATTCCGTAGAACTGATACAAAACAGTTAAAGCTGACCAAGTGAATTATAAGAGCACGATTATTCGATCGCATCGAAAAAACTGACAGAAATAACGAATGTATACCATCTGTTTTACTGTTCTGTATATAGCAGGATTAATATTTTCCATACATCACATGATGGGGCGCGACGGGGCGATCCTCTTTTGTACGCGAGAAATGTGTTGATGCTTTGAGACCGTTCTCTCGAATATAGTGATTCAGTCGTTCCTCAGGCGATCATTGAAAACCGGAAAATTAGCGTGATTTACGACTATATAGAGCTCCATATACGAGTTGTAGATAAAAAGGCAGCTTACCGTATGAATTCACCATTCGATAAGCGTTGATTCCAAAAATTTCGAATATGACATTGTGAACTTGAGGATGAGTGTTGCGCAGACGTTTGAAGAAGAGCCGAGGGCGCCGCCTGAGGCCAACTGGTGTCAGAGCTCACGAATACTAACGTTCAGATTTAATGTATATAAATTAGCACACATAACCTCGGTCAAAATGGTGAGGTAAGACGATGGAACAAATGGCCGCCGTACGACTGGAGTGACGATCGGAAACAGAGACTTTATTTCTTGTTGCTCTGAAGATACGACAGTGACTCATTGTCGGACAGAAATGTCATTTGTGATGAAAATTAGGGCTGATTATGGTAATCGTAGACGACCACATCTGTGGGTGGCGGTAACTGAACCAGTCGAATACCCCCTTTATATGTACAGCTGCAAAAGCTTATGCACTCTGTTTGGTGATTCAATGCGGGTCGTATCCATTGCAGCTTCAGGGTCCTAATTCATGGATCACGGCTGACGAGCACTGACAGCAACTGGAAGAGATGGCGAAGTGCTTTGCATTAAACAGCCGACATTAGTGAACAGAAGTAAACCACTCCTATTGCAGGATGGGGTCCGACCTCAGACCACAAGAATTACGGCAGCAGAAATGCAGCACATATAGCTGGAGACTCCCTGTCATCCGACATACTCGCCAAATATTACTGTCACAGAATACTATTCTTAAAACATCTAGAAAACTTAATAGGAAGGATGTTCAAGTCTGAATATAATCTCAAATCCAACTTTAACTATAGGTTGCCGGTAACCATTCTGCGTCACCTTCTGCATTCAGCCATATTTATTTTTCTGCTCTCTTTCATCCATTTGTTATCTCGTTAAGTGTCGCTAGTCGGCCTGCCTTTGCATCTATAGTAAAACACGCGGTGTCCTGTTTTTTCGTATTCAGTTTACTCATCTGACTCATTGGCCGGCGCATTCATCGTCTTGAGTTTATTTAATCTGCTTAATCCTTATCAAAATAGCGGCGTTCGCCTGAGTCACTGGCAGTAGCATAGCTGCTGCGTGCATTAACGTGGCCCGTCACTACGCATCTTCATACAGATTTTACTTTTAGACTTGGATACGTACACCCATTACCAACCTAGTTTTTTACTCCGTTGCTGCCACAGCCGTGCTTACCCTCTTTACCCCCGTAAAGTCAAGAATAACTTCCACCATTTCAAAGGATATCCCGGCCGTATTTTCGTGCTTCTTATGCGATCGCCACAAACAGGCGACAGAAACAAAGAGACGATTCCGTTAAAATGTTTCCTGTGAAAACGATTCAAAAGAAGTAATAAAAAGGGCCTCGACAACCGGTGCTGCAGCCGCTAAAATAAACAGCGTTTCGAAACGATCGGAAATAATCGTTAGCTCACGCAGGACCGTACGTCACGAATCGGACCGCAAGTAACCAACAGACAAACACTAAAAACATCATCCCCACCCCCACCCCCACCCCCTCCCCCGGGCCGGGTGCGGTGTATGCAAAAGCCCAGATCAGTCTGATGGGCTCGACCCCGAGAAATCGAAAGAAATCCTTGAGAAGAAGAACAAATACGAACGACGCAGTAGATCCGCTGATTTGTCGCTCCAAACCTTCTTTATGTGTAGCTTTCAATGTATCATAACAAACAGGGCAGCGACGAACGTCCGTTCATGTCAAACGTTGCGCTACCCTCAGCGACTTGGGTGCTGTTGTTAGTCGAAAGGAACGACTAAAGAAAATAATCAATTCGTCATATTAGCCTAGTATTTTGCGTAGTTGCTGCTCTATATTTCTGCTGAAATACCCCAGCATGGCTGGTCTAACCGAAAAGCCAAAATTCTCGTTAAATTGTATGGGGCTCGTATCACGGGTAGACGCGACAGATCTAAAGGGATATCCAGAGAGAGGCGGGAGAGAAGAACGATAAGCAAAGCGAAAGCTCGTGGAAGCGCGCCCCCCAAGGAAGGGGTTGTTGGTTGCAAGGTAAAGTAGACACAGAAGATCTAACTCCGGGCTTCGGTCCCGCATGTCAAAGCAAACGACGCGCCCGTGGTAAACATGTGAGCATTGTGCAAAACTTTGAATTGTTTCGTGGACGTTCGTGGGTGCCACCCTGCTTGGTGTTGTTGAGTTTGTGCCTTGCGCGCCGCAGTACGCCTCACTGTCTGCATTGACGGTAGATTTTTTTTTGTTTTGCTACCGCTCAACAGAAACTCGTGCTTGGGTGACGCTGTCAACGACCTATCTCTTTGTAGTGGCATCTCTTGCGTCGCCCATTGACTTATTGAGTAAGCTGGATACGAACTCCACCCCAGATTCGTCAGTAAGGCTGTCTGATGTGAACTCGTATCAAAGTAGGGAGGGGCAAACGGGATGAGAAACAGGGGAACGAGAATAGAAAAGAAGTCGGACGATGCTATTCATCTCTGCTTGGAATCCTCACGTTGGCTGCTATGGAATACAAAAGTATAGCATAGACTATGGGGGAACTTTTCCGCCTTAGGTAACAATGATAGGTTTGCACGTATAGTAGTACAGTCGAATGGTAGTCGAGGTAGGTTTGATTGCTTCAAACGCTCAGCTGCGGCGCATTGGCAGACGGACAGTAAAGAGTAAAGCGAACCTTTGTTTGGCTATACAGAGATGTAAATATACGAGCAGAAAAGATCGCGATCAATATTGCTGCAACCTGAATCAAGGCAGATGCACTCGTACCAATGGGCTCGTAGAGCTGTAAAATGCTTCTGTTGCTATTTAGAGTTCGTCAGGATATTTTTGGTTAAATAAATAGAGGCTGCCTGGTGAACTGATAACACACACACACATAGTTGTTTTTTGTTATTGGCCTGGGCTGAATTGTTTTGGCCTGTTAAATGCTCATTTCTCACCGCATGCTTGGTGGCCACCTGAAATCAATTGCCGATATTTACACTTAGGAGAGCTAATTAAGCTGGGATCTAATATGAAAATGGTTACTGAAGGAACCCGATCTTCGATGGCAGTGGTTCCGGTGCAGTATCACTACAACGGTCATACAGCGGCACGCACTATATCAAAGTTCATCGGAAACGATACTCTCGTTAACGGTAAATGAGCTAGAAAAAAACATTTCCTAGTGTTATAGTTGTTACAGTTTTGGTTATTTGCCGTAAACGAATTATCGCCCACTATACAATGTTATAAAAAGCAACTTATTAGGATTCTGGTTTATCAGAGCGGAAATACTAAAAAATGATTGCGAGGCTAACGATAATCTCGCTACTGGGCGAGACCTGCACAAGCGTTTAAATGTTACTACATGCTTTCCTCGTCGAGGGAATGGGTGAAACAAGGTCCATGAGGGACAAATACAAGTAAACAGTGAGCAAATCAATGAGAGCTGTGTGTTTGGCAATTGTTTTGTTCAGTTCAGAGTGTCTGACCTTTGCATATACTTCGTCTATTCTTCTTGATCAAATGACGTTTACAACGACTCCCCTACTGGACTATTAATTAGTACTAATATATTTTTTAAATTATTAGTAGAGTATTGGTATGTTCCTTTAGGTTAGAGTGGCCGAAAGTTATTTAAAAGTAATATAAGGGTCGATTATGAAAAAGCCTTAAAGGACGTACAGGTTAGCGAGGGCATTTGTGCAAGCCAAAGTTTTGATCTTGAAACAAATCAGAATAGGGTCGCTTTGTTTAAAAAAACTAAAAGTTTCTAGTTAATTCATTTAAGTCGGCAGTACGGTGAATCGTAATTGCAGAATATACGATCATAACTGAGTTTTATTTTAAGTTAGTAAAGTATCTACAGAAATCGTGTTGAGTACTGAATTGAGCAAAAAAATCTTTACTATCTTCGATTAGTTAGAATAGAAGAAAAAAAAACGACAAACAAGCCAAAAGTAATGTAACGGATGGTTTATGGTTGACTGCCTTTTCCTGTAGTTTCGCAGCTATTGGCATCTGCCCCCCTGAATCTTCTCAAGTCAACTTGGGCACAGTATCGCAACGGTGTTGTAAACCAAGATTCTCGTGTTATAACAATAATCGGTCCTATCAAAGGCGTACAAGCCAGCTATTCGCCGCTAATCTACGGTTCTACTTAAAGCTAATAAAAATTTAGTAACCTATCATACGAACCGTCAACGGAGTGAATCAATCAATCACTGGTGACCGGGTGTTCAAATCCTTGGAAAATAGCGATCTTTTTAGTCTAGGAAACCCTTGTGCTTTAAAAAAGACTTGATCGCGCTTACTAGGCTATACGGGACATGGATTGGAAATGTTTTTCCTTTAATTCAGAAATAATTAAAGAAGCTGTCCCTTAACTATGGATCTGATTAGTTTAACTGCCATCTTCGCCTATACCGTTATGACAGTTGCGGAAGTCGAATAGCGAACATGTAGAGGCAAAGTGGGGACAGGGTGTGGTGGCAAACAACTTAGGCGTAAGGATAGTTTCCTTAAGAACAGGCCGGAAACACTGCAAACCGCGTAAAGACACTCGTGTGATACTTCGCTTCCACGGTGCTATTCAGAGCGCGTCCGAATTTGCAAATTCTGAAGCGTGGCCATGTAACCATCAGACAAATATTGAAACGGGAACATATCGTTGGAAGAACAACGACATTATCGCATTGGTTGATTAAATTTTTTGTTGTTGTTGTTTTGTTTGCTGAGATATTCGCTTGCGGTTTCACGGCGTGTCCTAACGATTCTTCAATGGTATTTTAAAATAAGCAGCCTAACTTTCTGTTATACAAGCAAAATACAAGGTTATACGTTGGGCTAGTATGAGCATTTCAAATGTTTAGATCCGATCCCTTATTATTATAGTCACGGGTAATGTGAATATCTTCACTAGAATCTGTGTAGAGAAATTAAAGTAATAACTTTAAAAATCTACTTTTTTTTTTACAACTATTCCAGAAATGGGGCATTGTATATAAATCAATATCATTTGAGACGTACATATCTTGAGTAATGCCAAAATCGAATAGGTTTAAATTTAAAAAGATCAAAAATAATAATAAAAGAAAATGTAGATTTCGGCAACTAAGCATCACCTCACAAATCACGTTGCGGTTGTGGGGTTATGCTTAGTCATATCAGGTACATATCAGTTAGTGATGCGTTAGAGGTCGTCTTGTTAGTATTAAATATATCCAGGTTGGTCCGTAACTACTTATGAATGTGTTTTTGCTTATATTGGAAAAGAAAAACAGCTTGCGCTGTTTAAATCCGTTCAATTTACGTATGGAACGCAATCTCGGCTGAATCGTCTGCTAAGCTTCGCACTCTTTGCTGACTCAGCTATTAAACTAACTGCCCCTTATATGGATTATAGCAAAGCTGTACACGCAAAATTTGCCTCAGACCCCTAGCAGAAAGTCGCCATCTTTATGCTTAACGCTGAATCGACAAAATTAGCTTTTACCTCACGTGGTCTCGAGCAGCCTCAGATCGTTGTTCTGTTTCAGCTTGTTTCTTTGGTAACTATTCTAGTAAATACCATTTATGGCAGTCTTCGTACGGTTGAGTGTGAAGACGTGAAATTTCTATCGGCTTCAGAGTCCGCCATAGAGGTTTTCGAAAATCGCGAGCTTGTGGAGGACCATGCGTCACCCGACAATACGATTAGCAAAAATAACAAAACTGCGTTTTTCTTAGTTTTTTTTTTTACGCAACGCAGCTAACATAGGGTTTGCCCGTTGTTAGATCACGCCTGAATTCACGTTCAGTCAACATAAATCGGAAACCCTTCCTTTCTCAACGTGATCGAATTATAGGACTATGCACCAAATTGGAATTTGCCTATCATCTGAGGGTTCCCGCGAGCAGAGTTGCTTGCCACGTCTTAACCTGCTTGTGACTAATTTAAAAAAAAACAATGAACCTCTTGAAATCAATTTTGGAACTTCGCAATCTGTCTAGGTCGTTCACAGCATTAGAACGTCAGATCTTAATCGAACTATGATGAATTATGTCTAAACCTAAAATGGCTACTGAAAAAGCCTGTTAGCTCAATATATCGATACGTCTTTACGCTATTATTGGATTTATCTTCTCATATGACTTAGTTTTTTGTCCGCAACTGTCCTGCTCTCTCTCTTCCTTGTTTTTGCTGATAAACGTGTGTGAAGTTGAAAAGCTAAAGTTCACTGAGCTGCTACGAGGCAGGTTCATTTCAGACAACAGAACACAGGACAGGACTTTTTTTAGGTTAAGATATTAAAACGTTGTTGCTGTAAACTTCTTAGGGAATCATATAATCGGAACAAATAAGAGTACTTTTAAATTGGAAAAACACAGCGGAAATATGGTGACTTCGATCCCGGGCAGATTAAAGCCCTAATCCTTTTAATTCGGTTGACTGAACGCTGAATAAAGCTTCAATCGTATAAACAACTCAGATGTATTGTCGTTATCCTTTGTAGGATTTTGCACAGGCTTTAGACCTAATCTGGTAGAACCGGAAAAGTTGACTCTTTCAAAGGCAAGCATTGTCGAGCATGTAAGAATATCCTCGCGTTGTCGTTAAATGTTCACGCATGCGCTGTCAAATACGAAAAACTGTCAAAAAGCAAGCAAGAAAATATATCTGTTGCGATTACGATAAAAAGATTACCACAGAAAAAAAAAAGAATCTAGTCATAAAAGTTTGTCTTTTGTCGAAAACGAAATAGAAGAATCGAGAGAGCACCCAATCAGAAGCTCTGCTTTCAAGCAAAATACTATTTATATTAAACACAAAAAAACACATTTTGGATTACATTTCTTGTATGGAATGTTCCCTCCGGTCGACATTTTTGTTGGCCTTTATTGACATCATCATATCATAAGTTTCTTTCAGTGCCTCAACGGGGCCTTGTGACCGTTCTGTATAACTCCCGTTAATCGCAGGGTCGAACTTTTCGTGCTTACGTTATTATTATTATTATTATTAGCTCACTATCTAATATATCTATTGAATGCTTGGTACTGTAATAGTTGTTTTTCTATAATATCTAGTGATTATTACCTTTAGTATCTGTATGGAGTCGTTTTGTGCGAAAAACAGGCAAAAACACCATCCTTCGACTCGCTTTCATCTTTTTTTGTTGTTGTGCTGCTTTTCTAGTCGTCCTAAGTGTAGGCTCACTTGTGTCGTAAAAAATTAAATCCTATAAAGGTCACAGTTCACTTTTCACTCATTCATGTTGATACTTTAGCAGAATATAAGTAAAAAGTGGTCGAGTTTTCCATAACGATAAGCTTGAAAACTTGTTCAGCATAGTTGGTTTTCGCTTTAATAACATATAGACACATACACATATGGGAAAAAGCCCGCTTTCAAATTCGTGGTTCCAGACAATGGAAGGACGAGACTTGACAAAAACTTGGCATCCCTGACTCATGTACCGAACATCGGTTGGAGTTATTGATACGGCGCTAAGCTCGCGCAAAGCTAGTAAACCTAGAAGTTCAATTAGTACCTAGTAGGACTTTTTAAACTTTGTAAATATATTACATCATCAATGATTAATAATAAACGTAATATATTACGTACGTTATATATGTAATAAATTAATATGCATTCTATTAGAAAATAGTCATATAATAATCAAATATGCTTAGGATCTCTAGGAGTCTTACACAACTTCTACGATTCTTTCGAAATTTTTTAATATAATAGTTTACAAAAAAATATAGAACGATTTTCTTGTGAAGGTCCTTGTACCAATGCAAGAAGTTGTGGATACTTAGGCAAAATGTCATATTATGTTTATTTTCTGCTAAGGTAAACCTGTGGGACTTTTTGTCGTTAATACTGATTGCTGCTAGATTCACAATATAAAATTTCGTGCATCTATTAGAGCAAATTAACAAGGAAACTCTTTGTTGTTGTTGTTGTTGCTTGGTGATGATCCGTGTCCCGTTGAGCGGAAGAAATTTACACACGTATACGTAGATGCTGTATAAATAGGGAGCCATATGTTACAGATATAATATAGTTCTGCGAATATATTATTTATTTAAATTAAATTAGTCGTAAAATGTTTCTAATAGTTATATTATGGCATTTGATAAATTACCGTACCATTATTTGTGTATAGGCTTCGTCTAAATCTGTTTCGTCTTCTTTATGACAATCCCACTGCCAGCCAAAGCGACCGATATTAGAAATTACTTGTAGTAGAACGCCACTTTGCTCAATACTTTCATCAATTACACATTGGACATGTTGAAACAAAATGCTACTATGTGTAATGAAGGGTCTCGTGGATGCTAAGCTATGAACGCTTAGCCTCTAACGGCCTCGAGAGGAAAACACCTTCGCTACTTCATCGCATAGTTCAAAGGCATGCTTCGATCAAAGAAGGGCAATACCGAAATGACGCAATGATAGTAGTCAAGAACCACACAAGTAAACATAAATGGGTATTCGGCGGGTGCTTCCCGCTTATACCAGAGAAGGGCATATACAAAAGACAGTTCCCTTTTTCCGTAGTACATTACACATTTACAAAATTCACATTCTCAATCGGAACTTATTACTATTGGCAAATTTTCACGCCATGCCAAGCTCAGTAGAGGTTTCATGAAGGAGAGAAGGATAGTTAAGCGTGACTGACTGGTTAACGTAGCTGCGGCCGTTATCGTTTCATTAAGCCCCGTAACTTCTCTAGGTGCATTTCCATGCACTGGGTATCCCAATTTGCTAAGTCGTTGCTACAGTGAAATTGTCCCGTTTCAATACCTCCCTTTGGGTTGCCCAACGAAGCAGCAGTTAGTAACATAGCACTAAAAATTAACTACACCTACAAATTTGTAAATATAAGAAGAAACTTGATCATCGCGTCCTCGAAGGTGGCTGCTACCGACCGCTTTGGATAATGAATGAATGTGTCATTCCGGCCGTTCCATTCGTGGATAAATTTGCCCCGAATTTGTCATTATATCCCATTAACAATAGGATTACTTATTATAGGGTTATAGGTGTGGCGAAAGACACAACACTAAATCAGTGTCACTATGGATATCTATTAAAAATTGAGGTTGCTGGTTAAAAGAAAAGGGCTTTTTTTTTTTGAACAAAGGGAAGTGTACGTGCAAACTGGGTGCTGCCTTAAAGCCAAGTATGACTGACTGGACATGAACTCCAATAGTTAATACGCTAAATTCAATTCGCGAAAAGAATCACAAAAGCAAACCCTTCGCCAACACACTTCATGGAACTTCAACTCGCGCAAGTTCAAATACCTATTTTGATGGTACAGAGTCCGAATCATCTATTACTTGTAAAGATTTCGTTGTCTAATATATAATGGATAAGTAAACAGCACGAGTGCGCTGTAAGGGGTTCAGATATGCCGTTCATCTGTTTGTCGTGTAGACGCGACCTTTGAACTTTTTTGCGTGCAAGTTTTTTTATGCTTCCGATCCCCTGCAGCCTTCCAAGGAACCGAAATAGTTAACGAAAATAATATCTCTTCAATGCACTTAGGCGGTGTATCCGCTGTCAATGAGCTACAGAGAGTGATGTTCATATTATATCTGGATATCAACGAATACCGAACAGAGCAACTCGACAGACAAAATACGATGCTCACCTTTGTGTCAAGGTTTTCGACATAACCCGGCCGCAAAAAACTATATTTAATGTTCAACATTTCAATATGGCTTATATTGTGCGACAAATCATACAGCAAACTACAAATTCTCATAAAGGGATTTCTTTTGCATCTTCACAAGCGTTTACTTGGTATAAGTAAATACGAGAACTGCATGGAATCAGGTCCGGTTGAATAGTAGGGACACCCGCTCAAAACGACGTATCAGCTTGGTAATCTTAGGGACACGTTGTGGCCTAGGTTGAAACTCGGACGCGGACAGACTTCGTTTTGTGCTGAGAGTCGGCTGCTCGATGGAAAGCCTAACGGTGATATTGGCGGCAAAATTTGAAACATGGCCAAGGTGCACCGATCAGCAATATTTCGGGCATTTTAATGTTCGCATTTGAGCAAACTGCAAAAGAACTGAACGGAATTGAACCCGCTCTATTGAAATCACTAGGAGTACTTGAGAGGAAGACGAAACAAAACATCATTCTATAGTAACGTAACAGTGATATTTTCAGTTGGGTATAATTCTGATCGATTACGTTGGATTTATGGACACAAATGTCACATTCGGAGCACAAAATCGGATGTTTACGTTATCAACAGAGGAGACGAGTTGAAACGAAAAGCTTTCTTCGGTGCTGTTGCTGTCCTGAAGAGGCAATCTATGCATCTAACTTTGGTGGGTATAGTCAAATGGGCAGGTAACGCGAGCCGTTCTAGGGCTGCTTGGCGCTTGGAAGGGAGGATCCGCACTGGCATGCGGTAGCAGACATGTTTATGGAAGCCAAGACGGGATGGGCGTTTGACATAGAGAGATGCAGACGAAGAAATCATGCCAGCCCTCAGAATGGCGTCGAATGAGAGACAGGAAATCAAAGCAAAGGGCGTAAGGTGGCAAAACAAACAGCAAGCGAACTTCAAAGTCAATTATTGTCTGTAACAACGGTAATTTCTTATTCTGCCCGATAGAATGTGCCGAAATATATTTTCCAGCAGGCCATGATGTGTAGCCAGTATTGGTACAGCTGAAAAAAGACAGGCTAAAAGCGCAGCGAATCTAAGCACTGTAAATAGCTAGAGCAAAAACCGTTTCATAAATGACTATAACTGAATATTAACAAAAGTGTAAATAAGCAGAAATGGTAGTGTTTTTGTTCTCATAATCATTGTAACTTGACATCTTCTGTCGAAGAGCGACATAACATTCGCTTACTCTAGAGCCGTTATCAAACACTGCAGAGCTCACGTTTTCAAGCGGCTTGCTATTCAAAGTCGCATTCACGCCTCGTTTCTTGGCAGCGGAAATAAGTGCTCCATAATTCGATCATATGTACACGGCTGTTTCATCGTCGATCAACGATAATAGAAAATCTATTGTTATAATTAGTTATCTGTTCGGATATTTTCCTTATGCTAGTATGCTGACAGAAGAGAGATACCCACATATCTAATCTTCTCTATGTATGCATTATATTATATATGTAGATGTGTAAAATAGCCTTTAGTTATTTGTTTACATCAATATATAGTAATTTACCCTAAAACGAAATCGTTGTAAATAAAAGCGCCGTAGCTGGGAAAAGACGCTTCCCCACCTGCACAATTGTCGGCGTTGCCAATTACTGCGTGACGTTCCATCAGCTCTTGATTCGAGGCCTACATTATTTCCAGGTGGCGCGACCGCTTACGACCCCATCTGGGGCCTTGTTGCCTGTAGTCGTCCGATGTCTTGGCGTAGTCGTGGTGCCTGATCGAGGCGATGAGGGCGGCACCACGTTGCCTAGTTGTCATAATTCCCCGGCACCGAGACCACTTGAATGGTGTGACGTTTTGAGTGTGTGCATCGGTGAGTTCTTCGCGCTGCGCAAAGCCCGGTCACCGCCGATAAGTGGCGATGATGGCGTAGCGATGCCAGAGCGTGCAGCTGTCAACGTAGATGCTTGGGAGGCAGGCTGTGATGTACCGAACCTGCCTAGGACGTTATTCATGTAATCGGCAATCAACAGCGTCAATTCGAGCATCTTTTGTTTACTGTGGATATGAAACATCATCTTGTCTTGGGGTCCGCTGCTTCCTGCGGCCGCTGCCACCAGCATAAAGTCACCCCGGCATCCACCGAACGTACTCAAGCCCGCGTAAGGATACTGAGCCAACACCTTCATAGAAGCAACATCGAGCAAAAAGACTCCATCTTCGTTAACAGATAGCCAAACTGCTACCTGTTCACGTGACTTGTAGCGAGCAGAAAATAGTTGAGCTCCGCACAGATGCCAGCTGCGGACACAGTTGAGAAAAATTCGCACGCACTCACTTGTGCTGCGACCTCGAAGAGCCACCCATTTGGCTTCCAGTTGGGGCCAACAGTCAGGGTCGCGAGCGAATTGAGCTGCCAATAGGCGATCCAGAATTTGTCGTTTCGGGCTCGATTTCGAGTGGCTTTCATCGAGTACGTGTTGACCTCGATCGCCAAACTCTATCTGAGCCATCAGCGCTGAGAATTCTACCGCCATTTGTTTAGTTAGAGGAAAGCGCCCTTGAACGATTTCTCGGTTTAGGAAGTACACAGTCAGTAGCCGTTCTTTGTCAGTTTCACCCTTCTGGCTAGCTCGAAAGAATAGACGATTACGGTACGTGAGCTTGATCACCTTGTTCATTTCAAACTTTCCCAAGTGCTTTTCGCGTAGAGCCTGCTCCCACTGCGAAATGGCATCACATAGACGATCTTCGGGTTGGAGACAGATTTCAGCCGTTGGGTCCATTGGATCGTCCGAAAATAGATAGAATCCAGCGCAGGGCCTGATGTTCACCTCCTCGTTAAGAGTGGTTACGAATTCGTCCACTGTAGTCGATCCATCAAAGCCAACGACTTGATAGGTTCCGTTTAGAAAATGAACAGGAATCGAATGCGGATGTGAATGATGGTACGGATTTTTGAGCAGCAGCGAAAGAACTTCCATACGCGAAGGCCTGCAGGCACGTTCTGGTCGATCTAGGGCGCGTTGTAAGGCGCGCTCACAAAACAGCGCCCATTTACCGATTTCGGTATTGGCGTCGCCCACACGGGTCAGATGCTGACGTAGGAACCATAAAACACGCGATCGTGGCTGAAATAGGGACAGAGCAATCGCCAGCAGTTGGAAGCCTTGAATGAAAACAAACGGCGCTGGGTTGAGCTTCGACTCGGTGCTTGCAAACGCCACCGGAGCACACGCCTTGTCGCCAGGAGATGGCAATGAATCTGATAACTTCGAATCTTCACGCATCAACCGCTCGTTAGAATCGCACAAGAACAACGACTGTGTAGCGCACAACAGGAACTGCTGTAACGAAGCGTATCATCAAAACAAAACTAACTTTAATGAATGGACAATTAGCAGTAGACATAGCGGAGCGGAATGAAAGGGACGATATATCCCGTCAGTAACTACTTTTACCGTTAATCAGTCGGTAGTTACCGATATCAAGTCAATTGAATCTGTCATTCTCTATACTATGCTAGTCATTGGTAAACCCTTGCCATCATTTCAAGCCGTTTGGTCGTTAAGGCATCTCTGCACCTACCTGCATGCCCTGCTTATGAGTGTGCCGTGATGTCTGCTTAATTATTTGGCAGAAAAATTCGTTGCGTAATTGCAACGTTGCCAAGCATAGATCGAGCGCGTTTTGCGCCAGCGCTACGTGATAGTCAATGCCTGACGTGTCTAGAGGCACAGACATGAACAACTGGATTGACTTGAACATCTTCAAAGCCTCAGCCTGGAGTTCCGATGACGGAAGGGATGTCAACGGCGTCGAAAGGCTCTCGCGCGAGAATAGCAGAATCGACGACCGCCAAAGAGTCTGGGACGCTGCTCCATCCCCGCCGCCGCCGCCCATCTCCTGCGCTTCGGCTAACTTTGCCAATACCTGTTCCAATTCTGTACCTGCAAACGGATTGCAAAACAGTAAAAAATGATCGCTCAGAGTGAAATTGCGACTTTGATGCGTCTACAAGGCTTGCCCCATAGTCGTGCTTCGTTTGTATATGGAGAACCGGCCGCTAGACGAATAGATGTGTATGATAAGTACTCACCATTGACATGTTCACTCGAACTGACCAGCGTGAGGTGGTAAAGCCACGTATCGAAGTCATGTTTGTCATGGAACAGCAAGTAGGAGGGAGACGCTGATGTTGAGGCACCGCCTGACGGAAAGATGCCAATTGTAAAGCGTCGGCTTTCTTTGTAGGAACGGGACGTACCTGCCGAACCACCTGCTCGAGGCCCAGAACTCGACCCACCTTCTTCTCGCGAAGCATCTTCAACTTCATCTTCGTCACTACTGTACAATAGAACAAGATCAATTAGAACGGAGCTCCATTTCACCTTTGTCCAAATCTGTGAATGCCCTTCATAGAAGACTTCCCCTAACGAAATATAT
>NW_019213678.1:70691-83543 GCF_002532875.2 Varroa jacobsoni
ATAAATATTGCTGTAGTTCATGTATCAACATAACTAAATATAAATTATTGATTATATTACGTTGCAACTCGTAGATAGGCCATAGTGGGCACAAGCTGTCGTTTTCTAGAACCTATACGGTAGTCGCTTCTCGATGGATCTTAATGTAGTCTTAATTTAACTATTGTTATATCAAATTCCACATTATATTCAGCTTTCATGTGTGTCCGATGAAGGGAACGTAAAATGACTAATAGTAACAACGGTATTTACCTATCACTGGACACATGGTCGACTTCGTCAACCCTGCAATCTCTCATATTTATTTGACCTAACGGAGTCGTATCGTTTGGACTTCGGAAATACAACAGTGTTCTCTGGAACAACACACACCAGCAATTTCTGCAACGGCCGTGCTTCACCTATACGAAACGCATAAACGTGCGTTACTCGATAAGCACGTCAAGAACTATAATATGTTTGGTTAGCCAAAAAAAAAAGGCCAATCAGTGCCATAGGCGGCATGTCACAGCGCTCAAGAAAAACAAAACTATCGAGTCAATATGTACACTCTTATCATAACGTATTTCAATTAACGGTGATCTTCTAATCACTTCCGCTCGTACTGATTTCAGTTTATAAGAATGAATGACGCCTTTGAACTTGCAAGATGGCTATAGGCCCCGAGATGTAATCATGTACCTTTGTACACCAGCCCTGGATAACGGGCTTAACAGTCCCATCTTGGCTGTTAAGCAATTGAACAGTCGCGTTCCGGCAGAGGGCGTTTTGTATCGCCCTAAGCCACTCTTCCATCAACAGCATCGAGTCAGCCGTTAACGAGAATGTCCTTCTTGCGGTCACCACTTCGAACGTTGGCATTCCTGCAATTGTTCAGCATACGATTCCTTTAGTGAACGCATTGCTTAAAATTAGATACTGTGAAGGAAAAAAAGAAATGTTTATCCTGTCAAAACGAATCTTTTCCATGATATCGTTTTTTAACTTCATAATATGCATGCTTTTGTAATAAATATTACAAATAAATATATGTAACATGGCTACTTAAAATCATCGTATAGATTGTTCGGCAGCATTAACTAACCTTCATTGGTCCTCTGCACCCGGGCAGCCTCGTCTAGGACCACTTCACCCTTCACCTTCCTTCTGAGGACATCCCCTTCGCTTTTGTAATAATGCAGCCGACCCTCGCGCAGCACAAACCATCGTTTCCTCCATGTCTTTAATGGCCCGCCCAATTTGCTTAGGTATCCGCACTGTAAATCAGTCCAAGTTAGATCCGTTCATCAGCTTTATTAGCCGAGGAAGAAAAATATCGAATTATTAACTTTGGGGATTAGTGACTTAATCTTTAATATACACCGTCACAATCAACTTTCCCAGTATATACATATTGTGTTATTATGTACTTCAGTAAAATGTTTCCGTAGCTCAGCAAATAGTTCAATTAAGCTTCTGCTTTGCTCACCTTTTCTGTTAGCTGGTGTGTCGTCGTGGTATCATGACGCTTTGGACTAGCGCTATGTGCGTGCAAAGCCTCAATTTGCTCGACGAACATGTGAGCAGCATGCGATGGGCCACCATGATGTGTGCCTGTGGTATGTCCGTGGTGTACTCCGTTCCGAGGGCCTGCCCCCAGAGGACTGGCCAATGGGTGGCCAAGAGGCGCGGCAGGAGGAGTGACGACGCCCGTCAGATCGGACGGCCCTTCCCCCGTCTCCCGCGTTCCCGGCTCTAGCGAGTCCATGCTCACCGACGGGGAGAGCGCGTCCGGTGGTATTGCGTAGTCCTCAGAAAGAACTGAGTCCAGGGATCCATCTGAAATGCAATAAGCGACAGCACAAACACAGATAGCATGCGAAGTAGTGACAAACAAACATCGTTAACAAAACGGTGTATAACTATCTAATTGGTGTTGTTCGACCAAATCATTTTAGACAGAGAACATTCGTCTAAGAGAGCTCATAGCGATCCATCAACAACGTACAGCCAGCCTTAAAACCGTACCTCTCTTGAAGTGTCCAGGTGCGTTGTTGTGCGATGTACGATGATATCCTGCCGCCGTGTGGCCCATTCCTAAGGCGTGGTCTGTTGCCTTCGGGGTGACGGCTTCACCATCACTCGATTCATCGCTGGATTCAGCAGTAGCGCTTGTTACTTTCGCCGCTCGACCATGAACTGCGGTATACATTGGTATATCCAGAGACTTCTGACCGGTAGCAGACGACGCTAAGGAGTTGCATGACTGATGCAAACCGGACGATGTCACTTGATATATACGCGACTCCTACGCGACTCCAACACAGTCACGAGCCCGAACGCCCATCGACGCACAGACACAATACACAGAGGCGCGCGAGAAACAGCCACAGCATGCAAAAAAATCATCGCACCATCGCCGTTACTATTAGCATTATTGCGAGGCCGTTGAAACGGTTAGATTTTTGTTAAGACAGAATACAGTTCACTACAATCAACTAACAAGCGATAATTTGAGCCATATCCCGCTAAGAAAAATAAGCTCTAGCCTGGCAGCTCGGTTGTACTCTATGATCGTATTTAGAACGGTCAAGCAGTTCCACCTCATTAAACCCTTGGCGTACATTGAACAATTAGGGGTACGGAAAAGACAATTCCTCACCATAATTAGGGAACGTCGCATTACGGTTGAGGCCGGAAATAACATAACACGACGCTTTCCGGCCATATAATGCTCTAGTACAATAGTGCAAGATAGCTATGACAATAAGGCGCGTTAGTATAAACCGCTGTCACTGCCTTCGCACCGATAATCATCTGCAGATCTAACGCGATCCAAGTGAGGACGTAGGCCTTTTACATAAAATTTTTAACCGAATACCAAATCGCTTAGAGAATTAATACCATCATTTAACACGTTCAGACGATTAGGTGAAAGCATGCAATGCGTGCGTTGGCCATGTTGTTTAGGATAACTTCTGCTGTGATACAAAACGCAGAAAACAGCATTGATCATTGTTCGCATGTATTAAGCAGCGCGTATTTGGGTTAGTAATACTAGGAACGGTAGTGGTAATAATAGAAAGGGCGCAGTTTCCTTGATGGTGGGCTGGCAACGTGTCTACCTACTAGGTTCAGAGATAGGCGAGCTGGTATAGATTCGAGTCCCGGCGTTTCGTTTCATACTGGGAGGGCTAACAGGACGTAAAAGCCGAAAAAGTAGTGCAATTTGTATCAAAGCGAACACAGACAGATACACGAAGCCGCCAAACCGTATTGAAGTACAGTAATTTGTTTATAAAGCTGGCGCGTTCTACGCAGGATATTGTGTTAGAAAGGAATTAGTTGAAAAAGTCGCGTATTGTAAAACCGCCACAAACAAAAACAACTTACGGTTGCCGTTCTCCGCTAAAACGGGAAAGTAAAAAAAACGAAAACATAATTAGTGCCCTGTGCCTCTCGCATTGTGTCAGTTGACAGCAACTGAACGTAAAATTCATAGAGTAGTGTTACGTGAATACGTAAAATTTTTGTTGACTTCTCAGAGCATCTCGTTGACTTCGCCATTTAATAAGCAATCAAATACAAGTCTTTCTCTGTGCTTAACTTGTCGGCATTGCTCGTCTTTCTGAAGTATCCTGCCAATGTTTAGGCAAAAAATGAACGATAGAATAATTTCCACGATTTCAATTTATTCACATCAATGTTCTAAAGAGAACTTCGGGATCCATAATTTCATGGAGGCTGAAGAGCTGTGCGTTCTATTGGACCACAAATACGTTTTAGCTTTACTCACTGGCCTAATATATAGGGCACACTGCATAATGCTCGCTTCAGCACTCACCCAACTGGGACATCTGTGTAGCGGCGGCGTCGGGGCTCGTTGCGCACCGCTGTGAAACCCCGCGTGTACTCCGCCTGCAGCAGCCGAAGGTTTTCTCCTGCTATCACGTTCACTGCCACCTCGAATTTCACCCTCACGAAGCTTTCGAACCGGCCCACGGCCAGACCTGTCGAGGGAGCCTGCGCCCGATGCGGGTTTCGAGAATCCGCTATGAATCACAATTGGAGATGGAGGCGCCATTGGTGTGTAAGCATTGTTCCTGAAATTGGAGCAAACACGTAAATACTCCACAACCGTAACTGGACATTTTGCTATCCGTGAAAGAAAGAAACAAAGATTTTTCTGAGAAAAAATATCATGTTGGCTCTGTGAAAATACGTTCGAAGGCCGATCTATATAGAATTTTTTTGTATGGTCATTTGCTAGGAGTCTACGTGCCTAAACTTTAATGGCAGCTTAGAATACGGAAACGATATACATATTATTCGCTAAATGTTAACTAGCAACCTATTCTAACCGTGGTATAGAAAGCGGATAGGTGGGAACGCCGATCCGGTTCATTGAGAGCGGCGTTGGATAGCACGGACATCGAGTCATGATACTCTCGTAGTATTTCGATGTAGCACACCTCTTGACGCCAACCCGCCAGACAATTGTGGTAAGCCGGCGACAAAACAACTAGCAGCGACTACAGCTGTTTTAGCTGACTTATAGTACTTAGCTCGATAGGGAAGAGCTGCCTGGTGAGAAGCCTAAGCTGTTTGTGGACGAGCACTTACACGCTAATGTTGATGGCGAGGAAGCGCGGTCGCATGCCGCTGACTGCGGTCATGGTGGCGACCAACGAATAGTCAACGTCACAAACTCCTTTCCGAGCAAGTATAATCCCTTCAAGTATCGGAGATTTCGAGGACTTTTGCGGACATCTGGCCTCCACAATGTCTGTGTGTGTGTGTGTGCATGTATTCCAATGTCTCATTGAATCACTGCTAAAATCTACCTCCCCGTTAACTAGTAAAAACTGACTGTTTTTTTTAAATGGCAGATATACTGCATTGGTAGAAATCCATTTTTAAGATCCCATCTTGAACATTCGCTGTATTCGGTCCATCAAGTTTTCTACTGCGCTCACCTGATGGCGGCCTCGCTGGCTGCCAGGTGAGCTTCTAGGCTGAGCAACGAGCCTTCACGGTCGTCCTGCGACATGTCCGATATCGACGTACTCAAAAGGGACGCGTCAGCGCCTCCAGGATAAACGTAGTTTTTGCGACCCATTTTTACGGCAGGTGGGTTCGGTGTTTTGGGCTGACTTATCTGAAAATCACCGCACAATGAACAGCTTTCGTACAGGGCATATCATGATTAGTGGCGCTAAATCATATTAAAAAGCGTAGGTTTTCATTAGCTCAACGAATTTTGTCGTGTGTTTTATGCATATTTATCGCATGAGTAGAATACACAATTTTTACAAAGTGTCAACGTTTTGATTATAACGATCCTACCGACAAATCGAGAGCTGGTAACAATAGCATGATTATAGCCTATGATAGTCAGATATAAAAATGAAAAAGAATATTTTTAGCCTAGTTACAAAAAAAAACGCTATCAAATACCTTGACAGGTGATTCCATTGAATAGAGCGGATTCATCGTGACTGAGTCTGCACCAAGCTCTTGCGCGACTGCTTCTACTTGACGGGATAGTCTTCGGTATTCATTGACAAAAAACAAGTGCACCATGTAAGAGAAATATGGATCTTCAACGGGCCAATAATGACTCAATTTTTGAACACGGATACATACATCAAAATGCATGATCTTAATAGCCCGTTCACCCTCGAAAGTTAGCATACGTTAGCTCTCTATGCATTTGCAAGACGCTCATTGATACCCCACTTGAAGCCTAACGAAAATTACCCCTAGTTCGTGTGCTACATGCATATTTTCAAAAGAAAATCCATTGACCGTCGCCTCACTCGTATAACGTTAGTTCAGCTTAAGGGCATAATAGCATCCAATAAGTAAGTAACGCATCAGTTTTACTAATTACCTTTCTATTTCTTCGTCATTATCGCCATTGCCTTTGAACGAGTTGTCGAGATCAAGATAAAGATGTGAGCAGCGCGCCGTCGCGGGCCTCGTGTTCAGCTTGGATAATTGAACAAGTCGCGCCTTCAGCTGGTCCAATTGCTGATTAGCTTTGACATTCTGTTCCTGTAGATGGACGTTCTGCTCTTCTAACTGAAATTCATTCGATCGGGATCGGCAGGAAGAATCCATTGATCCACCTTTATATGTGCAGGTACATCTCTATATTGCCGGGAAACGTATTACACAGGCACCTCATGTATCGTTGCTAATCGAAGCATGTCTACATACCCAAGCTATATTAATTCGATAGTGGTCAGTCGTACACTTCGTTTGCAGGCACCAATGATCTACTCGAAAGGAGCTCATTACTATGCAAGCTCACCTTTGGCTTTAAAATTTTCTCCCTTCTGTCTAACAAACGAGTTTCATAATTTTCGAGCAACCAAATGAAAAATAGCATTTTGGTTTAAAATAAACTACAGGTCTAATTAGGTTTTTTTTTTCTTTGATGATGCTACTATTGTGAAATAACGTCATCACGACCGTCAATAGCATTCGTAAACGGTGGCACTGAGTGCAACAGTCATTCATGCTTTTCTTGTGCACTTTACCTCTTTGAGCTTTGTTGATACCCAGTCTTTTATTCGAGCGGCTTTCTGCTCGATCTGTCTGGTTTCGAGAGCTCGCAGCTGTTTCTGTTCCTCCACCTGCCGTTCAAGCGTCGATATCATCACGTCGCGTTCGGCTAATTCTAGCTGCATGTCGACTGCTGCCTGACTACCGGCTCCCGGAGTGGAACAGTCGTCTTTTGGAGTTACAATTGGCCTGGACACGTGTTGAGCTAGAATCTGGCGATGCCCAGTGGACGGGGGAGATCGCGGAGTCATCGGAGATACCTGTCCGGATGACATGGTCGTGCCCCAATGATCTAACCTGCAAAGGCAGCAGTAAGCAAACGATAGAGTATTTCGTGATAAGAGTCAATCCTCTGATGGAATGCGTAACGGTGATACCGGGCGTAAAACTCGATGCAGAGAGTATATTCGAGAGGAAAGATACAACGGGGGAATACAATGCGACTGCGCATCAGCCTGTTAATAACAAGCGACTGATAGTACCTATCATCGCCGTGCAAGCTTATTTAAATTTTTAATTTATCGATTTATGACATTTCAGTGGAAACATTAGACTAACAACCCTTCAAGGCTCTAATATACATACAATGTACATATACCAGGTTTCGTATTATGAAAAAGAGAAAAACATAAATAGGATGGATTGACTTCAGAAACACAACGATATTAACGCGTTGACATCAAACCCAAATCAACGAAATACTTTTTACGTTCCATCCTTGTCTTTTGCAAATCACAAACAGTACGACAATATTTCAATAAACAATAGAAAAACTTTGAGTAAAGGAAACCTTTTCGTTACCATTAAATTAACTGCAAGTAGGGATTCTTAGTCAACCGATTGAAAGACAAGCTCATAACTGCGACAACATTGTATACCGTACAAGAGAGACAAATTGTGTGTCTGCGTGTGCATGCGTGCCGTTGAAGGTTGATTACTTTAAAAGACAACAATTTTACGTTTTCAGACTACGCAACTTGGAGCTTTCGAACGTATGGCCTGTTTACAAATCACAAACCGTCCGCAAAATACAAAACCGCAAATTGTCACGCTAAAGTTCCGTTCGGCAAATCTTTCAGATGGCTGAATAACAGGAAACAATTATATATACATACTATCTATATATAAACAATATACATAATATACTACAAAATACAAACATGTATGGTTACGTAGTGCGAGACGTAAATACGCTAACCATTCAAATCGAACAGTAGAATTAAATACCAATCAACACTTAATTATCCTTGGTCGATTAGTATCAGTCTTTTCGTTTCTATCTATGTCGCATGCGCGGATGCGGTTAACCGCTATAGATAAAACTATAACTTCGTGGTATGAGTATCGTTTCCTATAAGTTAGTTAGTTAAAGGAGCCTCTTCGACGATACTGTAAAATTTGCCGAGTGTAGCGAAACCGTTACAATCTTGTTGCTGTTTTAGATGTTTATCACTGGGCATCGTGTACTGCGAACTTCAGGAACGGACTTTTCTGCTGCAGAATTCTGCTCTAGGGAACTGCGGGCTGTTAAGCTGAGAGACGGTTGGATATCCATAAAACTCAAATGGGAATATTGCCTGTGTGTCAGAACAGTGTCAGCCGAAGTATCTACATACAAAATTGGTGCTGCCATAAATTTATTCGTTGTATTCGACAGAGGAACACAAATCTCTGTGAGCTTTCAAGAATATTTTAGCAACGAGCTCGATAATAAGGTTATCTTTTTTCAGTACCTAACTACATAATAACTCTGACTGAATGTTTCGTTTACTTTTATCTTAGTAACCTAGTTCGCGCACATCGCATATGGCTACTAATTCAGACTTCTAGTTCTGAAGTTGACATTAGTACGCTACCAAGCATGCCTTACGATAAACACGGTCCTGTCCAAAATGTATTTTTTGCCTTATTCAAATACAACTCCACATCTACGAACAAACGTATTCGCAGTCGGCATAAATCAGTAAGAATAAAATCGCTATTTTATAAGTAAAACTAGCCAGGTATCACAAATGCACATATACACACACTCAGCCGATCCACATGGCCGAAGCTAGCCCAATCTTCAACTATATCCGTTTGTTTTCGTCAGAATCTCTGACGGTGTCTAGTTCGGAAACTGTCTAAGCAGCAACGTGCCAACGGCAGACGAACGATATTTGCGGTTGTACCAGCCGCAACGACCTTGGCGAGTGAACGTCCTCCTGTTCGCCCCTTTTCCTGAGCAATTTTGCATCGGATTGAATGAAATGAGCAATTTCATCTTCGAAGTCTTCACTGTCTTTGCCATTCAAAGCGATGGCTTCAGTGAGCAGCAGGAACATCGCAACTGCCACTGTATCTTAAATTTCTGTATCATCTAGTACCTTTCGACATGGCAATTCTTTTCGCCGTTCATTACAGTCGCGACATGAACGTAACGAGCAGCTAAAAGTTATGCATACGGATATTCAGCCAGCAATCAAGCCCGCAATCAGACGCTCAGACATGTGAACAGTCATAAGGCATCGCCGATCATTTGATAGGCACAGCGAGACAGACCACAAAATGAAAGGACAGGGTAACGGACTAATGTAGAAAAAGAAATAAACTTAACAATACCTTCATACTCATAGGTGTTGACCAACGACTACACGATTACCGCATCCATCATAAGCAGTGGAGTCGACATTAGTACGCGAAAGCATAAGCTTGATGCGTGCCAAGGTAATTGATATAATCGACTAAAGATGGAATGGCTTTACACGTTGAGGCAAAGACACATTTCTCTATGTTGAGTTAAATAGAACAGCGGTCATTGTGTGACTGCAACCGACATGGCACCATCTGCCTGACAGCTCTAACTAGCAGAAAACAAAAAATAATCATCATTTACAAAAAGAGGCATCATCATTGCCGGCCTTAGCCCGGGAACGCTAATGTCTCAGCAGCAGCTACTGACGACGGTGGTCACAGCGGGCGATAAGCAGCAGTAATTATGGAATGCAGTAACGAACTATCATTAAAATGACCAGCACCGTCAAAACAATGGCGGTCCTATAGTGTTGCATAAAAGTAGTGTTTCGCCTGTAATCGAAACACAGCACAAACTCAATCGAATGCACTGACTTATAATCAATTAATTGAGTATGAGTCCGTGTATTCGATTAACGTGGCTGGGCTGAGAAGCATCGTTTTTTAAAACGCTGAGCCTTATATTCTACAAATATTAATCGTCATTGTAATTAATGGTGCAATGAAAAAAGAGGAGAACACTATCAGTATCTTTAGAGCAATTTACCAATGTCGATTTCGGGTAAACAAATCTTAGCTGTGTCCGCCACAACAAATGGAGGAACATAATCTTTTAACATATGTATTGCGGTGGTAGTGTCCGTCTGTCCGTCCAACTCACGTCCGTCATACGTCGGCGAAGGGTCCGTTTATCATGACAACAAGTCGGGAATAGAGTCCACAAGTTTTTGTTAAAATAAATTAACCCGATCAACTAGACCCAGTTTGTATTTTTTTCTTTATAAAAACTTCTGGCTTACAAAGCCTGCGGTGGCTACTTCGGTCCGACCTATAAGGCAGCTGTGATACAATAAAATTGACAAGTTCTTTCATGGATTAGATAACTCGCTAGCTCTACTCAGCCAGAACTTGTTTGACATAGCACACCTTACTGAGAAAACAGATCGAATCGCGAGTAAGAACAAGAAGAAAACAGCATTGTTTAACCCTTTCTAAACCAAAAAAAAGTATTTATGAGTTGTTTAGCTTCGCTTGCGATATTTCAAGAGTGTTGCTAGTATATCTAACCGTCGTGACGATGTCGATGCTTACTACCTTTGGACCAATTCTATGAATTTAGAACGTTCTATGGGAGTTTGGACGTGGGCGCAAAATCAGAGGTCGATCACGCTTAGTGCCCTAATATCAATTTCAACACGAGAAAAAGATGACCGTGTTGCAATATATGCATCGAGATAGGTGCCCCATATATGTAGATAAGGCTTCGCGTCAATCTCATTCATTTTTTTGGCATAAAGTCAGTTTAACAGTCTGAGCATTTTGCTATTCGAGTAAAGAATAAAAAAAATACGAAGTTTTCAAAATGAAATTCTATAATATACGACAAATTTTATTATTATTATTATGCAGTGCCTGTCGTTTTTCTTTTGCTTAGCTTAGTGCTGCATAGAGCACAACCGAATTTTGAGCCTGAATTATAGTGAAAATTGTATATAGAGAAAATTGCGTTTTGAAGATAGCTTCTCAATTCTGCAGTTATTTTATCGTCTTGGAGATGCCGGTGCTCGAGACTAACATAATTTCTAATACAGAATGCTTAATTTCCTCGAAATTAATTGAAATGCCGCAGAAAACTCGCATTCGCAGGGTTACCGATTAATCAACCGTCTGCATGGATCCCGTCTGGTGGTAATTGGATGCTTTGTTCTTTACAACATCTATGTGTTTGCTGTCTTACTATCGAAGAAATCTGACAGATTTTTAACTGTTCCGTACGTAATAAATCAAAGGCTCAGAAGACAAGAGCTTTTCCGCGTCCAAATAAAGTTCCAAGTGGAGAAAATTTGGCGTCCCATAGAATCTGTTTTGCTGATCGTATACCGATTGTTTTCGTTTCCAGTCCACTCCTCTGCGCGTGGACTAGAAGCTCTAAACATGATTATGTAGTACATATCGTGAAAGCGATGATTGTAATCTTCTTCGATCAATTATATGTCGAAGGTTATATCGTTTCTCTAGAAGTGTCGAAAAACTATTACGAGAGCATTAGTTGCGTCGCTTACATCAACCTATATTAATAGCGGCTTGCCGTTGAAGTCACATGATTTCTATGTAGCCTATGGAAGTTTCCCTTTATGGAGCCAAAACACCTTATGTATTTTAATCCGTTTTGCAGATTGCTGTTCTATGTTTGTTAGGTTTCTATTGAATTTATCGAAAACATTCGTGTCGTCGTCACGAATTTAATTGCGATTTACGAAAAAATCATCGCTACGGTATGACGTGGTTATTTTCAATATAGACTGCATGCACTTTTTTCTGCTAATTAGACAACTACAAAACAGTGTGAACATTATAGAACAATCCGTAGCAATTAATAAAAAGTCCAGTTTACTGACACAATTTTCCAGTGCCAAATAATTCCAGCCCAAGCTGTACATTCGACGCAGAATAGCTAGAGATAAATGATTTTCGTGTAATATATTGCATATGTAACCTTCTATTCTAACAAAATTAATATTAACTCATAGCCATTGAAATTTGTTCTATTTTTATGTAATAGCGGAAATGTCGTACTGATATAGGGATATAAAATGAGCTTAATGACCGCGAACACATTACACAACCTCACTTGATGAATACCCAGACCCGCATCGTTACTCCCCAACCTGGGCAAACGGCTTCATTTAACAACTCTACTGTTATAAACATGCTTTTATTAACGCCATATACAACTATACGTGTTGGTACTTGTGATGCTTCGACGATGATGATCAATAATTTTTGCAGCGTTTTTAATATCAAATACTATATTTCCTCGATGCGACGCAAGTTTCCTCTTACGTTACGTCGCACGTTACTTCGTCTACTTCCGAGCTTTATGCAAATGAAGCTTTGTTAAAACAAAGGCTTTGTCCTTCTCCTAGAAACATCTTGAATGTGTTTGCAACTAAACTAAAACCTCTGAATGGCTACCCATTGTCTGAGTACCCCAGTTAGTCATGCTGTCCCCCAGCTTACGTTCTTCAAAGGAAAATACCCTGCAATTTTCTTAGAATCTCTAGATTTATATAATAGAATAGTAAATGTGACACTACCTAAAAGTAAGGTAGAAAGACGCACGTTTTTAATATTCCATGTCCGAAAATAGAGACAAACAAAACGAAATACAAATTTTACATATGAGGAACAACAAATTTGTAAAAGGGTCACGCCTGTCGTTCTGGAAGTTTTGCGAGATATCCATCTCTATCCAGTAACGACATACTAAGAGAAATTTTCACTGGATAACTATCAGCATACTATACAGTCAAGCGATGAGACAGCATAATCAAGCTACACAGCTTGCCCAGACCAAATATTTGCTTATATTATAGAGAACATCGAAATGAATAAGGCTGCCGAGAATGCTACTTATATATCAATCCCTTTCGTACACAGCGTTCTATTCTGGATGATCAGGCTTTTCTGTACCGTAATAACACAGTACATTTGAGAGAATGCATGTTATATTTACACTCAAAGTGAGTGATGAGGCACTGTCAACTTTGCGATTATTTTAAATCCTAT
>NW_019213678.1:83984-169989 GCF_002532875.2 Varroa jacobsoni
ATATATAACAAATCCTACTGGGACTTATCATGGTTCCCATGATTGTTCATCTGCTTTCTAGATTGCTACAATGAAGGTAATTAGCACCGGTTACTTACTGTTATGTATTAGAATTTATAGAAGCATTATTTACTATAAAGTGCCCTTCGCCAGATCATTTGTTCATCTTTACGTCGCGATGGCCTTCTATTACCGTTGGACGTTCCTTGGCTTAACGCCTTAATTCACAATACTCATCTATGATCAATAACTAACATGAAATAAGGGTAGAACATATTTCTCTCCGAATATCAGTACTTCATCTGTAAGCGGTCGCTTATACGCACAATGGATCCTAGTCCTACACTACGATTGCTCTGTACACCCATGTATGATGCCCACTCTTGTATATGAATCAGCGCAGCAGGAGAGTGCGTGCTGAAAATGTGAGATGGGCTACAGTGATGCCAGTCGTCAAGTGTTACCTCATATCAAGTATTAACTAAAAACATAGACAATATGCTTAAATGAGGCATATGTGCCTTTACAATTTCTTTTTAGTCTAACTGAGGAGGTACTTTCTTAGCGCAAGTAGCATATGCAAACGCTCACCGAAATAATATCATCTTAATGTGAAAATGCCATTAACATGTCCTAGTTAACGTTGTCCACTCACTAATGATATTGCTGAGCTGGTGATATCCTAACAAGACGCTGTTATTTAAATAGGTCCGCAGTTCTCACCAGAAACTTTTTAGAGGTGAAAAATCTGTCCGCTCAATGACGAAATGAATCACACAAAGCTATCGCTAGACGTTAAATGTAGGTAACAATCTATCGACGTTCTGGATCAGCGACTGATTCATGAAGGAATATTACGGAAGCTTCGCTATAATGACTTGACCGTTTTTCACTATATATAACTATTACACGCTAATTAATTAATTAATTAATGTATTTTATTGTACCACAACCCGAAACCGATTGATGCTAACGAACCCGTATTCGACAGTCGTCCCACCCCATCTTTTGCTGTATAACAAATTGCTCGAAATCCCTTACACAAAGATTAGCAAAGAAGGGACAAAAGCGAAATCGATAGAGCGGACACTTCAAAGTCACCGCCTATGATTCCAACAGAGAGTATTTGGCAATTCATATCTGTCGTCTACTCTTAATCGGACTAATAGTACGACTAGTTCGATTTTTTATTTATTGGTTAAACAGGATTTCACCTATTATTTAAAAGCTATCGATAGCCATTGTGTTTTTGGCTGTATTTCTCTATAAAGGCTCTATATCAAATAGAAAGTGATGTGTGAAGGATCATATATGTAACATTTGTTTACAGTTAATAGAATTAATTGGTAATCAACAATATTTAAAGGATCCGCAACGAAATAGCAGTACATTTTCCTTCCAAAAGATAAACATACTATGGTAATTTATATAGAAATTAATGCTAGTCGTATAGCAATAGTCATAAGAACAGTGAAGCGATGGTTCGAAGTGTGGATCAGTATGACACGTCTTAACTGTAGTGAGATGTTCTAGGTTCTACATACCAAACTCGGTACGATTTGCGTTTTATGCATATTTAGCAGTTCAATAGAATTAATCACTCAGCTGGACACGAATGGCGGCCAAACCCCACTAAAAATGCAGCGAAGTTTTTTTTTAGGCTGAAATCACTTTGCTTGTAAGAAGCTTTCAAGGAATACGTTCCGCGTCGTATCCTAAATTCGCGACACCACTTAACTAGAATATGTAAGTTCCACTATTTCACCTGTTGCACCATAACTACTTGATGAGATTCGTAATTACATATCGGCGTAGTATCGTATACATTATTATATCACACATCAGTAATCGCACATTATGCGCACATCCTGTAAGCGATCCGTAGCACGAGTACATTTTCATGTGACCAGACAGGGTCACAGGGTTTGCCTGTTCAGCATAGCTCGCTTTAAACAAGTTTTGTTACATACACACACACATATAAAAGCTGCGTTTTTTGAGTATGATGATTACCCAAACATGCACGAAGCAAATTCCGCCTTGTCATACTTCTCAAAAAACACATTATGAATGCGAGCCTTCATAGTAGACCAAGAAATTTATATTGGTGGGTGGAGTGGAATACTCGAAATCAAGCTGGTTTCGCCTAGAATAGCTATGGATACTCAAAAAAACTAAGAAAATCAGTACATTTCTCGATTGCAGGCTGCAAATTCTACGATATTCATTTTCTTTAGCTTTTTAAAATGTCGGTCTAAAGTATCGAAGCTTCACGTTTTTCCGCATGTACACCCAACACATATTTACTGCATGCCATTCAGTTTGCGAAATTTTACATCACAGCGTCTGCTGACTTAGTTGCCGAAAACCCAATGAAAACTTTTTGCACTCAGGAAGCTCAGCAAAACCCCCGAGTTCGGCCAATTTCAAGGCAAGTCACACCATCCCATGAAGTTTGAATGCCGCCATCGGCGTCTAAATCTGTCCTCAAAGGATTCTTCCTACGAGAATGCAAGCACGACGGACTCGAGTTCCAATGTCCTTGATTTGTTTACGATATCCATAGCCGTACATATCTGTATAACCAGAAATATTTAGCTGAGCTCAGGAAACCTACGTTACAGAAAAAAAATGTAAATTCGGTTGGCTATATTCGAAATTTAATCAGCTGTTTCATTAAGCTCTTAAAAAAAAAAAGCTAAATATCGTAGTAATGATTCTATGTGTAGTATAAGATTTCGCAGTAGAGAACAATGTATTTAAAGTATTTATTCTATTAATAAATCATAACATCTTTTCTATTTGAGCGAGCAATCGCAAGATATAGACACGATATTGTCATATAGCGCTATTTAAAAATTCTACCGTGTAATTACCTAACGCTTGGTGTGGTAATATAGAAGTAATGATAACAAGGTAGCAAATCGTTGTTCAACTGGCAAGACACTTGTTCATTATATCTACAAAGTATTACCGTCGAATCGGCCACTGTCATTTGTCACTTTAATCATAACGACACCACGAATAAGTGATAAGTTTCTATTGAGACAGATTAGATGTCAAAAAATATCCGCTTGTTAGAACGTAAATTCTAGCCGCCATATTTCGTGCAGAATTTGTAGAAGTGAAGTCGACCAATTACTTTTTTTTTTTTCTATTAGCGATTTGTCTGTGAAACGCGTGATTATATTATGCCGATAAACATATTGCCATACAAACCGCTTGATCAAAAGCTAACATTTAAACTATTTATGCACCACTGTACGGACGTGGGCTAAACGCTGGGTAAACTAAGAATTGAGCTCATGCGTCCCAAGTAATTGCCTGGCGTGACATTTCAAACGTCACTGCCAAGGCTCTAATTTTTCAATTCATCGATTCAAATCTTTTTATTTTTAATGTCACGAAATATACAGGCAATAAGTCTACCAACAAAAATATACAAAGACAATCTAGAATCGCTTTCAGAAAAATAATTTCAACTTAACGACTACCAAATGAAATTGCTATCTCATATATATAAAATCCCATCGGAACGCACATACCGTAACGCCTGTACGAGTGATTAATTTCCATATTGGATTTTTCAAACAAAACAACTTAGCCATCCATTTCTGGAGTATCCATAATTTAGATACTTGAATTTGTTTTATGTAATTGCATTGCTTTTTAGTGTCCTGGGAAAGTAGTTTGCGAAAGAAATCTTTCTTGTTTTTGACTGTGTATATCGATAAAGCGTTTTTTTTTTATAAATCCGATACAATACTCATGTGAATTGGGAACTGACATTTATACACCAAATTGAAATTTCTCTTTCCAAAACATCTAGTATACGACCATTGGGATAAAGGGAAAGATACATCTTTGCGGGTGCGCCTTTAGTCGGTCGGCTAACCTCTCGACTCCCCATACGGAGGTGCCACAAAGTTTCCGGCTGATGTCGCTACTGTCGTCAACTCACGTCTCCTCGCAAACCACGTAGAGCCGATCTCCTACCATCAGCTCGGTCCGTGTAGCTGCTTTTTTTTGTGATAGCGGCGATATTGATGTTCGTAATTTGTGGGAATTAGGTAGGGAATTAGAAAGAGAAAGAAAAAAGGCACGCTACTGGTGGATTATAACTCACGTTATATCACGATATCGTACGTTTGGTACGCAAAATGTGTGCGAATAATATTTTAGATTTGGATTCAGCCATCATATGATTTCGCGTGACAAAGTGCTTGCTTTGTTGTAGTAAATAACACATAACTAATAATCGTCTAGTTGCCATTATCTTACACCAAGTCACTTCGGAAAACAGGATACGTTCAGAGACATAAATTCATTTTGATACGCTTGAAACATAGGAAAATATAATTTATTATTAGAGGTGTAACATCTCTTGCGCGAAAGGTGAACCTTAATTTCGACATCACGAAGCTAACATCCGCACCCTTGCTCTCACTCAAACACATACGGTGTTGTAAAAACTAGCCTGACTTGCCCTCGATGCTATTTTCCTTCTAGGGACTGTTAGCAGGCTCCGCGACTGTGACGTACACTATCCACGCCAACCCCCTCCTATGCAGAATCCGTCATAGTGAACATTCGCAAAAGCGTCGGCTAAGCTACTGTCACTTCTGGATGCTGTTTGTAGTAATAATAGTATAATTGACCGACGAAGCAGGCTGATTTCACTGGTGCTATTGATAATCCACTGTGTTATATCATCAACTGTACGAGTGTGCCTCACAACACTTTCACTCAAACGACCATCTCTTCAGCCATGGCGGACCGATTTCCATGATCCAAATGAATTACTGTTTAATACATATGCTTTTTATTCTCTTCGTATTATCATCACCAAGCACAAACAAACTGCGCCCGCTAGGCTTGCCGTTCCCACCCGTGTGCGCTCCACGCCGCAGTCCGTCAGTGTATTATTACCTCTACTACAGATGACTGCTCGGAGCGCCCACCTTTACTGAACGCCATGTCTCTCGGCGGCCGGGAGTGTACCCGAGTCCCACACGCACACAACATCGACGCTTTCGAGTGCCGCTTAGTGCTGCACTGACTCGATCCAACCGTCCGTATACAGTCTCTAGCTTACGCTGAACATAATCGTCATCTGCGCTGTTTCCAGATTTCACTGTTCCTGTACCGGCATCACCTGGAATTGGGCAAATATGGGCTTCTTCCTTAAACAGTTGATGGATTCAGAGCTAACTTTGCCTGTTCGATTTGACACTTCGGATGGGTTCTCGCCTTGGGAGAGAGCCGTGTGCTGATCTGATCGGGTTCTGCCTGCTGTTGCAGCTGTTGGTACTGCTGCTGGTGCTCTTTGCTGTCTGCGTTCTCTCGAATATCGTCGCATCACCACAGTACGGCGTCTTGGTTTTCACACACCACTAAAACAGTCGAGGCCCCTGTCGCTTGATGGGGGCCGTTGTCTAAGGATTACCTCGTTGGGAGTCTTCATCACGGACGTACGTACGGCAAATACAAAACAACTTGGCCCTTCACCAAGTCGCCGACCCTGAGAAGAATGAGGGGCTGAGAAAGGACTCCTATATGGCAGTGGGCTTTACTATGAGACTATATACTGTTGTCGTCTCGCACCCCCACCCAGCCGGCCGCGATCAAATAATGGCTGCTGCTGACACCGCAATATTCTACATAAGTAAGTGCCATTAAAGTGCTCCGATGACCTAACTCGCTCATTTACACACAGCTGTTGCTGCTTTAACTGGCAGTATTGTGACTGATCGTCTCCTGTATGAAAACAACGGTTGTGGTGGGCTCTTTCCTGTCTCTTTATTCAGCTGTCTGTGATAGCAGCCAGTCGCTACTGGTCAGCCGCTGCGCTTGGGAGACGAACTATAGCAACAAACAATCGAGCAGACGATGCCTTTAGCGAAATCGAAACTGGGATCAGAGTTGAAATCTGTGCCCACCCGGAAGTAGACTCATAAAAACTTCGTTTCGCGCAGAGCTGAGCGCTACTTGTTTACTTGATCGTAGACTAGATAATGACAGCTGGAGCGTATCGCAATTACACGCCACCTGTACTGAATTTTCAAACGATTCGACCATAACCGCTATTCAAGTAACCTTCCTGTATTGTACACACGTGTAGAGGTTTCCTGGTGTGATAGTTTTTGGGCAAGCGTCAATAATGACTGTAATTTTGTAAACAGGAACATAACTTGAGCGCAACTCTTAAAAGAGATACTCAAGTGCGACATATTATGGGCGGAGAACGCTATTATAGTTCATAGTAAAGCTGGATCTTAGCAAAAATTAACCACGGAAAACGCGTCACAGTAGAATCACTTCCGGGTGACCGCTAGGGGGCTGGTTGGTGATCTGACCAAACACCAGAACGTTCTGTTTTGACTGGTCGGTGCCATGTGCTTGACCGAATGTTAAAGGATGTGCTAGTTAGTGCAATCACTCTTTCGACGTTTATATGATTGTTTTTACGATGAAACTATGAGTGACATCAACTCTAGGAATGTGCGAAAGTTTTTCACTTCATTATAATATCAAATAATTTTGATCAGCTAGTAACCGATCAGTGCGCGGGGTGATGCATACGTCGATCTGCGATCTCGACTATAGATCAGATGAGTGCGACGAGCAAACTGCCCACGAATTATACATTTCTGCATTCTTCAATAACTTTAATTCGGCGGGGCAGAACCCGGAAGATGGAAGAGACAACGTTACCCCAATCTCAAACTGGTCTTATAAAAATGGTGTTGCTCTATCGTCCACTCGCGCCGCAACTAAAAGCAAGCAGTCATTGAAGCGCAAATCGACTCCCGCCAAATTGGGCCAGTTCTTGTTAACCACTAATAATCGGATGAAACGGAAAACCACACAGTGCGCGGATTCACAGGTGCCTAATGTGAAACGACGGCGAACAAGTGCAAGGAAGTTACAAATGCAGGACACCCCAAGGGAGTTTGACTCTGAAGATGAAGGTATCGCTGCCAAATATGACAAGAAATCTAACAAAGAGCAATCTGGTAAGAAATTAGCTTCAAAGCTGAGCATTTGGGATGATGCCGTCAAGGCAAGTACAGATTTGCAACGCTCTGGCTCAAATACTCGGGTTGTTGCTGCTCAAGCTACCGAACGATTCGCAAGTAATTCAACATATCGACAATTCTTTCAAGGTAACTGGAACGTATTGCAGTTTCATTAAGTATCTGGCTCAGATAGCATAAGTACAAAAGAAAAACAATTTTGTCGGATTATCTGTAATATATTATTTGCTCATCTATAATATAGCATAATAAAATAATGGCTGTTTACCACAGTATACGTTGGGCTAAAAGGAACCTTTATTTTTCTCGAAAGCTAAGAATGGAAACTAAATTTAACCCAAGGATATAACGGCAGATTTAATTTCGATAAAACAGTAGGTTTATTCAATAAGTTATGTCAGTGCCGTCAGATGCTGCTAAGCAAATATATAACAGCATCTGCACAATTTCATCTAAATACTCTATAGTGTGGCGCAATCGAACGCTCTTTGTTGAAGTTGTCACTGCTCGAGTAAATTTGAAGACTCAAAATGGTCCCTTTTATTTTAATGTTGTTTACGTTTTCAGACTCTGACCAAGAGAGCACAGATCGTTCCAAAATACTTTCACTTAATAGATCAGCCGTTTCCAGGACGAGCCGATATTACGTGCCATTGAATCAAATAGGCAATGATGCGCCTCGAGTAAGTACAATAAGAATAACAATTAGCATAAGAACTAACGTAGGCGAATCTATGAACAGTTGAAATTAATATCGGAAGATAAAGTCAACATAACGTCTATGCAAAGTGTTATGTAGTGCATGCGCATCTACCAATCGATTTTGCTTAGTGATACGTTTATCTTACTAGCTTTAAATTTTGCATTTTTACAGGGTAGAAAGCGGACTTACGATAAGTGTGCGCAAGACCCGTGGTACATCATCGACGAAGACAGGCAAGTTTTTCAAACTGTCAGGTCAATAGATGTCGCTACTGCCATCCCAGTAATAAACAGCTGAAATTTTGAACGATATTTAAAAGTTTGCGTTATATTTGTTTAAACAAATTGCTAAATTCGGAATCTATAAGTACAACTAATTTGCAATTTTAGCGTAGAAGAAGACCTTTCATAAGAGTCATCATTTCCAGAGGGGTGGTAGAACTGTAAAAAAATAAAAGAAAAATCAGAGCTCTGTGTGAGTGAACTGTTCTATATGGGCAATATTCGTTTCGGTTCATACAATAATAAAAATGTGTATTATAAACCCTAAGTAGAAACTGCGGCCTTCACTCGAAAAGTCAATAATATCTGTTTTAATTTTATCCATGAAGGTGTTGGATATTAAACTTGACGCAAGAATCGCACAGCTACAACGAATCGCTTTTACCTTATAGTGTAATTTAAAAAAGAACATTGGTCTTCAAATTGTCACCTTAGGATTGATTAAATCGAGTGCCTATTTTGTTAACTGTTTTGATGATGCTTTCTTATTTTCTATACAATAGGTGCGTGCTTAACGCGGCGCGTAAGAAATTTCGATTTATGAGCGAGTTAGAATGTGCAAATTGCCGTCAACCTGGCCACACAAAATATAGATGCACGCAGCGAATTCGAAACACTTGTTTCTGTTGTGGCGAGTCTCACAGAATTACCAGGTGAGCATAATATCAGCTATATGCAACAATCCAGGAAAAATTAGTTCGATCACATTTCTGTGTCCTTACTTAAAGACATATATATATTTAATAGTCGGTTTTGATTATTCTTTACTCATGTGAATATACGTTTATCGTTTAGATGCATATTGCATCTAGCGTATTTTTCCGACGAGAGAACTATTGTTAGGAATCCCACTAAGATTATAGGTAAGGAATGATTTTCAAGTTCCTTCCTTCACAAAATCCTTGACAAAATGATGACAACTAATAAATGTTCACATGATTTCGTATTTTATTTTCTCTCACTTTGAGACGCAGGTGCAAACAGCTTGTGTGTTCTGCCTGCAAACTCGCTGGACATCTATCAGAGCAATGTCCTTTGGCCGAACAACTTCTTACTACACGATGTCTTGACTGCAAACAATTAGGTCACGGAAGGCACGCGGAGCTCGGAAGTAGTTGTCCAGACTACTGGAGAAGGTTGAAGTTATTTCATTTAAAGGGGACGTGTGTTACGGTGATTGTAGTTGCTTTATTGTAATCTTAAAATAGCTTAACTAAGATTAGCAGCTATCCGAGACTATTCGAGACGTATTAGCTGTACTGTTTTACTGCGGATGGCGTAATTTCCTCAAGTTGCAAGTTTTAAAACTCGAGTCAGGGCACAAAATATATTTAGAAAAATCATATACTTGATTGTACGTCGTTATTCGATTGTTTTATCTGAGAAATTATTTGATTGAGGTTTAGATTATTATGAGCATTACGCGTGGATCTCTGGTATCACTTAGTTGATTTCTTTTATCATTTCGCTGTTTATTATGAATGAATTGTCTTGGATATACAGGTATCATCGAACAACAAAAGCGGGACCCCCAGTTGTTCCCAATAGGCGAGTCACTCTTCCCACAGATCGTGTTTTTTGTCCGAATTGTGGTTCAAAAGGGCACACCGCGACAGCATGTCCTTCATGGAAAAAGGACCGCCCGAAAGCTCCTGTGCGCGAAGTAATCGATTACAAGAATCCGCCAAGAACAAGCCATCGACCAGGCCCGTGGCCTATAGGTGGAGAGATATTAATACCGTCCAAGTTACCGAAAAAGAACCGCCAAAAAAAAAACACAAGCCCTCAGAAAGCTAAAACCAAACAAGCAATTCAGGGCATGCCATCATTTCAAAAGGCCGAAAAGCGTACTTGGAGAGAAGGCAAAATTCGATTTTATAATCAGCATTACGACAAATACATAACAGAAAGGCCAATAAATCGTCGTAAGGAGCGACGGCGTCTGGAGAAAATGATAAACAGAAACGAGTTTTTGGACGATAGCCGATTTCAATGTCGTATGAAATTCCAGAAAACTCGGAAAAACTTTTTGCCGTTGTGACGCTGAAATGCACAAATGAAAATTATAATAATGTATATGAAACATGTTTAATACGTTGCAGTAGTTTCCTTAACCATAACAGCCATTGTTAATGCTCACGGTGATAACTGTTTAGCAGGTTATACGCACGGGATTGGCAACGTAAGCGTAACACGGTCATTGTCAAGGGTTAATAACAAAGACTCAATTGCAAATTATGAATCATGTTTTTTTAATGTAATATTTTAGAACTACGGTGTGATTACGTATCGATAGTTTCTCTTTAGTTCTGCCTGAAAGCTTCTAGGCTACGTATTAAAAACATCTCAATATATACTATATTCAAAATGTTAATTATCTAACTCTAAAAATGTTTGCGATTACTTTCAAGTTGTAGATTCAAACATGTCTCATGAGCATGACCACAACTAGATATGGCGTTCACCACTCATGCTCTCCTGTAGAGATTCAACAATGAAAACAGGTTTTCGATCACAACGCTATATTATTACTTTAGATTCATGTTAGCTGTCTTAAAGACAGCTATAAAAGCGTAAAGGAGTCCTTACGACAGCCACGCCGTTATCCTTATTTTAAGAGCTGTATGTTGAACACAAGCGATAGACGTTAGCTGTCGTTGTAAATATTTTAGTTCCCCCCAACCAACCAAGTTCGAGAAGCTTTTATAAGGCTGAAAGAAAAGAAAATGTAAAACTTGCTGAGGCGTTAAGAAGGCTGGAACCACGAAGCACTTCTGTACCAGAAGCGTGTTCGAGTCTCGACATCTTACTTGGGTGAGAAATTCGTGCGCATGTACAACTCATTAATTTATTGACACACGATACTTATGAATTAGGGCGAGGGCAAATAACGATAAAGCAAGGGAATAACCTAAAACACATGAAGAGGCCAAACGCAATGGTGTAGAGCTTGTGAACTTTTGTACAAAGACTGGCACCACCTGAGGCTTTATCAGGTCGTGAGAGACTTGACAAGGAAGAAAGAGATATTTTCTGGGGGAAAATGCTACCAGTGCCAGGAGGCCATAATGTTCATCGTTAACAATTAGGGTTTCAGCTGCCTGTTTGTTATCGTTAGGTATTCACGTTACGGTATTAAGTTGTAGTTCTGTTCGTCGTTTTGAGATACATAGTAAGTTTTTGGCTTGCTTATCATTACTGTTATCTTGTATGCTCTTAAACTTAGTGGGTTGAAGATCCCTTACGATCACTAGGCCTCGAACAGTGCCCTCGTCACTTATATTCATGATGATCGAAATGTTTAAGATAGAACTGCCTTTGTTTTTTTTTTAAGATTTGTCTGAGTAAAAAAGATTTGGGTTTATACGCAGAGTAGATAGATGGCTTAGTTATTGATCTTTTCAATCCCAACAGAGGACCTTGTGATACTATCGAATCAATGGAACTATTTCTGTGACTATCTTTGAATGAGGATGCCCCTAACCAGAATTTTGACAGGATAATGAGTACGCTTTCTTGCGAAATAGACACGTTGTGAAATTATTGTATTAGATAGCTTTGCGACAGCGGAAATAACAAAAGTTTCTGATTTAGACATGCCATAGCGATCCTCTAAAATTAACTTGAGTCGAAATTTCGCTAAAACAAACGTGCTTCTTCAGCATACAGTCAGGGCTCTTCTTTCCCATCGGTAAATTTCAAAACTGTACCGCGATACAGGAATAAATTTAAAACCGAGAAAGATTTAGACTATTAGATTCTGTAGGAAGGAACTGCATCCTTTATCTCAGGGCGGAAATAAAAATGAAACGTTTTCGTACAAAAAGGTAAAGTTCGTCAGCTTCAAATTAACTCAGAAGTCTAATTCGCGAAGTTGTGTGTAGGTATCAATTGTTAATTTTGACCATGTGTTTCGCTAGTACTGAATTATAAATCAATTTTCATATGCCTTTATTTAAAGAGAGAATACATACTGGAGAAGTTGCTGGTTCTGAATTAGTTAAAAACTTCCTGATTTTGATTTGTTGGCAATGTGAGAGGGTAAGGGCATTGGCCAGTTTAACTTAATACTGTCTCATAGTAAAGGAAAGGAGAAATTGCTTTCAGAGTTCTTTCAGGTGGAAAGTCACGCCTTGAAAATCTAATAAAATCTTAACTCATGCTCCACTTAGTACACTGAGAGACTCCTCCACAAAATAACGGACGAGTGGCTGGTAGGCTACACTGGCTGATGAATAGGACTTAACAAAGCAAGCGCTGTGAGGTCTAAAAAAATACAGCAAAAATCGTTTTCAAGACCACTTCAGTCTATCGAGTATCGTAATATATCATCGTACTATTTGTCATCCTTTTGTCTTTTTATACAGAAACAGCACCAAATTCAACACCGTGCCAGCCGAGTCAAAGATGCTTACATTTCATTGATAAACGCAGCGGGCTTTTTCGCGAGCGTGTACTCTTGTCGTCGAATTAAAAATGTACTAATACTAAGTCAGTAATGGTTCCCACTATGAATATAGCCGTGAATAAAACTTTGGGGAACACAAGCTGTAGTGCCCAAAGTTCATTGGAATTACTGGTTTCATAGCATTTATGAACTGAAGCCGGCTTTTAGTTCTTCAAACATTTTTTTCACCATCGCATTGCACAGCCTCGCATATGGATTCGTAGGTTCAGCTTCTATTTGTGCACGTGCAAATCTTGAGCCCATCGTTGCAGCTCGTTCTAGAAAGGCTTTGGCAGTTTCACGACGTCCTGAAACACGTTCAATAAGAGCCTTCTGGGTCAATGCCTGACGTTGCGCTCTCCGGTTGACCCCCAGTGCTAAGACGGCGTCGAGGTCCTCTGTTGCATCTACAAGGTAAAGGTACTGACTTGATATGGCTGATATGAAAAATAGGTATTTTATAAAATGTCTTTCGTTCTTGCTAGAAGAAATTACGAATTCGAAAAGAAATTCGATTTGGGAGGTTGTCAAAATGTGGCCAAAATAAATTATTTTGGCAACAAGAAATACCGTTTTGTGCAGGTCCACTTATGTACAAAAAAAATCTACACGCATAAAGTTAGGTAACATAATATAGGTACGAATCGAGAAGCACTGGCAGGCAGGCTTGCAGCAGAGCAGCGCTTCTCTGACGCTGTCTCTTGTAGAAAAGCCGTTGGGCACGCAAATTAGAAATTTGCTCAGACAACAATATGAAAGGTCTACCTACATTGGTATCTTGGAAAATTACATTTCGACGAAACTGTGGTCTTACCTATAAAGTTTATCTCAACTGTTACTTTTAGAAATGAATCCCGTTACCCCGATAAACATGAAGATATCAGTCATCCATGTAAAATTTATTTTCAGAATCGGAGTACTCGAACTGGTAATATTTTCTAGTTAGCGTTATGGAAGCAAATTTATTTTCCCAGTATTTTATAAAAAGCCAGTTCTAAACATTGTGATAACTAATACTGACAATAAATTTGATCGAATCCTGGTCGTACGTGGAGACAGTCGGTGTCGGGAGTCGTTTCATCCAAATACGCTGCGAATGAGCGTTCTGAAGAGATTTTTCTCGATATGGGCAAGATTACTCGCGAGACCAAACCTACTTCTTGCTGAATAGGAAGACCGCCGTGTTATATATACAAGGCTCCGATTTCCGTAGGATTTGACTAAAAACAAAATGGGTACTTTTAATTAGCACAATAGTTACCTGTTAAGTTTCCAAGAAGCCTGCTCACTTGTGCCCTGTCATTGAGAAGCGCTGCCCTTTCATTGTCAGACGTTGAGCGATTTAACAGATCGCTGAGCAGTTGATGCGCTTCATTGTACAAACCAGCTTCGGCAACGGCTACCGCCCGAGCCTCTTCATTAAAAGGAGTCCATGCATCTTCTGCAGAATCCTCCTCATGGATCTGTAAAGTTTGAGAAATCACTAATCAGTTCTTTCTTAGCACGATTAATGGATTACCAAAATAATGCAACAAGCACAGATGTGAATGATCGTTGTCAGAAGTCGACCAGTATAGCTAGCGAGCGATTGGCTCGATGCCACCATCAGCTTACATCGCATGAACTACGTGACTAGATGAAAAAAGCAATTACTACGTTATCAGCTTCCCACATATTTAGCACCCAGATGTAATTTGATAAATCTGCGTTGAACACTGTATTCCAATGAAAGTAAAGTAACAGCGTTGACGCTGTGAAATAATGAATCCATGAGTAAGTAAGGCGGGTCACATCAAGGTTTACAAGCAACTAGGATTCATATGTGCTTTTATTAGTAGACAAAAATAACCTCATTTCTAACCTGTTTTTTTTTCTCTTTTACAGACATTTTCTATTAATAGAATCGCGCCTCCACCAGGGACTGAACAGCGAAGGTACACTGAGTTGAATTCATTGTTCGGCTTGCGTTGAAATTGTATCGCCTACTTAAGCTGCATTGATGTAAAGTGAGATTGTAATGTAGTGCCCCAAGTACCCTGCAGAACTTTACAAGCGTTTATGGAAGCCAACAGTTCTAATGTACCCAAATTCTGTTTGTCCTTTGCATTGCAATAGAATAATAACTCTCGCAACGTAGTCTCTCCTTCAAGAGTATACGTACTTTGCTACGCTAAACACAAGCTGTTCGCCGTATTTTGATGTCCGCGATGTGAAAACTAGCAGCATTTCTCGTGTACTTACATGTGTGAAGCTACTAGTTGACTATTTCAGAACAAACATCGAAAATAGGTATTGAGCCGTTTTGCGATAGGCTAACTCCGTCTTACACAACCCTGCTGTTCTAACACACATTCTTAATGGGGACCGTTCTTGCGTTGCGCATAGTGGGCAAGGAGAGCCTTTTTTCGGGTCTTGATTATTATGCACACTATTTTATGCTTCACCTGTTGGAAAATTGAACTAGCCCCTCCTCGTTTTATAAGTTGACGATACTGAGGACGTATTAGCGAGAAAATGTAGGTAAATACGACAAAAGTGTACCCGACTCATATGCAGAGTAAATAAACAAATACAATTACTAAAATAGAGACTTTGTCTAGCTTCGAACTTACCTACATTCGGTAAAATATGCAATATGAACAAGACAGAACAAGGGTTTCAAGTTGCACACACGTCTCTTTCTTCCAGAAAGTATTTGCACTCACCTCAACAGGGACTTCGGCTAATAACGGATTGAACAGGGCCTCTAGAACAGCTTGGTCATTGGGGCAAGACATTTTGTTGAAAATCTGTAGCTTCTGGCTTACTTAACTTTTTCTGGTTTACACCCTTCTAGGTACCCGTATCGGCAATAAACTCCAGTGATGCTAATGCAATTCGCGCTATTCGCATGCATTTGGTGGTAACAAAAAATACCAGAATATCTCTACAACACGTCCTCACCTTCCAGATAACTTTCGTAATTCGCTCACCCAGATGCCGCACATCGATAAGGGAAATCAAGATCACCACCGCTAGGATGACGCTGTGACCCTCTTTTTTACCCTCGACTGAGACGCGACTTGAGATACAAACGAAACACAATTATAACGATATGTAATTAAAAGTTAAGAAAATGAAGCAGTTATCGGAGATACAATATCAAGCAAAAAAGTGAATTCTTTTTTAATGAATATAGTTTCTATGAATCGTGTAGAAAATAACAACTAACACTGGTAAAAAATGTACATTATTTTTTTTTAGAGAAAAAGAAAAATGAAGACATTCTCCATTTCATATCACCGAAGGCCTAAGTGAAGCTCAGATGAATAAGTACTTGATTCCAATTACTCAAAGGGTACAGTGATAACGCTATTTAATTTCCACAAATGAGTGAAGAATATCGAAATATAGGCAACGTATCGGCAGCCATACCTAAAAATAATTTAATGTAACTCGTAATAAGATGGTCAATTCGCAGAGTTATTTTAAGCAGCTGAATGAAGTGTAGCTTCAGTGCAGATTGTCCTTGCTGAATAACTACTATTTGAGTTTGGCGCTGTAGGCTTCTTCACGATCACTTTGCCATTAGGTATAATTCTGACGAAGCACCCCAAGCCTTTTATTACTTATAAATCTGTAGTGCGACAAATTTTTTGAATAACAAAATTCGAACTTCATCAAGTAGTTAGTCAAAGTATTGTATGTCTTTATTTAACTTTACATGCAAAAAGCGAGAACGTTCCATTTGTATGCAATCAGAATGTACCATATAAATATTTGGTTGGAGATGCCTCGATGAGAGATGATTGTGCGTGAAGCAAGTGAAAAACCGAGCCCTTTTCACTCTCGTATTTCGTGTCTTTTCAACCTTGACTCTATTTTTCAAATTGTCCTTACTGCCGTACACTATTAAGTTGAGAAACTGCCAGTTTATGTCGTGTTTTTCAAAAGAGGTTCGATACCAAGTAGGTACAAGAAAATGTGTTCACATTATATAGATAATAGATCGAATTATAGGGTTGACTACGGGAACTGCCTTGGGAACGGGCTCCTCAAAACAGTTTTCTCCCAGAACCTTCTAACAAGATCTTCAACTCAAAGTCATTGTCATTTTATTCATGAGAACTAGAAATGCAAATGCGCTTTAAAAATAGAACTAACTTCATTACGTGTTAAGGCATCCTCTGATTCAATGATGCAGCCTGTTAGTTTTTAGAATGTTTGTCATCGAATGTTCGCAGCAAATCCTCTGTTGAACGAAATTCGCATCACGAGTTTCTCAGACCAAGGGCCCAAAAATAAACCAGTCACGCGAGATATTGCCTGTCGGTAGGGATCATGATGCATCTAGCCAAATACAAAGCTCAGCTTAAATCGCATATTATAAGCGCTGCTTTTATTTTGTTAGTTTGCTTTTGATTATAGCTTCAATTAAGTATTTAATGCGACGGTTATCGTTATCAACTGCGCCTGGCTATCGATGTGTGTTCCCCCTTGACGTGGCCGTTCAAGCCTGTGATAATTCTTTTCGTAGACAAATGCTGTTGGTATCGGCCACGTAATGCGCGATCTCCAAGTCCAGATAGGCCGAAGTCCACAGAAGGGCTTTATCGACAGCAGCACCAACCACAGCAGCATCCAAGGCAGCAAATAGCCAGAAAAACTGTGCTTATAAAAATGACAATTCCTACTTTTAGGACGAGCCATATCGAAAACATTGAATATTTCGTAATCAGTGATCCTGCAACAGGATAGAACAAGTTAAAGGAAACAGGGATCACGTTAGGGCCAAGAAGTAACTCACGCTTTTTGTTAAACCTTAAGACTAACTGCGAAAACTTTATTAAGTTTTTAAAGCGTGCAGGCGGCACAGATTTTCTTCACTTCGGTTTTGTCTACATGCGACAATGCTTACGTAAAAAGTTGCATAGCATGTTCATGTATTATTATCGTTGAATTATTTAACCTTAGCGCTTTTCTCAAGAAAGCCTTAGTTTTCGAAAGCTAAGGCTTTCTTGTATATGTATATATATATATATATATATATATATATATTAGGAGTTATATATAACTCCTATGAAGAGAACTCCTATACTACTATAATATATATATATACGCATAGTGCACACAAAGTATGATCTTCTTAAATCTGGCATCCGGTTTTTGCCGGATATTGTTTCTAAACTAACTGGTAAAACAGGCAAAACGGATCTAAGTTAAAACGACAACTTTGACCGTTAAATCTCAAATTTAATGAAAGTAAATAAGACATTGTGCAAATTCGTTTTGAGTAAATTTATATTTTTAGGATACGAAATCCAAAAAATTCTTTATACTTCCCACTACGTCAGCTTTTTGTGGATGGCCAGAGTATGATTTTCAAATCAGTTATTTTCTTTTTAATTATTAAATTAAAAAATTAACAAATGTCATCATATACTGTCAATTTATTTTTAATCCCGCTTGCAATCCCTTGTTGTGTTTACTACAAATTACCCAGAGCTGTGGGATAACACTGGAGAGTGAATGCACTGTTGGATAGATAGCTTCTTCGTCCCAAATTTTGCTCGCACAGAAAGTTAGTGCCACCGAACTGCCAAATGTCATCACTGCAGAAACAGCACAACAGTCCACAGAAGTATGGTACTTAGTTCCATAACAATCGTATGAACAAAATGTGCGGATAGCGAGGCTTAAAAGCTGCTGAAATTATTTCTTACATTACCCAATAGGTAAACGATAGTCTCATTTATCAAATACATTTTAACAGAAACTTGTGTCTATATTCCATCTGTATGCAAAGTGTTCTTTACAAGCTTTATGAGGTTAATAAAGTGTAAAAACAAACGTATACCAGGGCTGATACGATATTTAAAAAATCGGAATATATTTTCCAGTAACCTTTAGATCTGTAAAAGCAAGTGGCATAAGCGTGGCTGTATTTTTCCTTGTTGCCAGGATACCATGGCCCCGTACCTGACATGGTAAATGCCGAAACCTATGCGAAGCATCTGGCTGAAACTCTCCACTGTACAGTAGTCTTTTCGTTCTTCTCTGAAACGTCCAACTATCGTTGCCGCTTTGCCCGAAAGAGTTAGATGGTCTTCAGTTGTATGATCGAAGTATAGTCCGAGCCTATTTTTTAGGCCCCGTTTTTAAGACCATCAGTCGAAAAATGTATGCATTATAAAATCTGACAACTTGAATGGCTGGAGATTGATTTGATCGCCAATGCAGAATGTCAGTCACAGAAAAGGCTAGTGCACCACGGCAGTTCAGAGGTTTTAACAATTAGCTCCTCGTCCCTCATAAATCACTTTACGGAGATGCTTACGTCAAGGAATACGATACGACAGCGCGGTTTTCGCCGCCGTATGAAAAGAGGGGATCTCAATGTGACGCGGTACCATTCAACAAGGTCTCATGGTGCGGGAACTGATATAAAGTCCTGCGAGTCTGCACAATAAGAAAGGGATCAGTTCAGGTGAAGTTTGAAACAGGCATTTTAAACCGTCATTTTGCACCGTCGTCAAAAGCACCGTCGTTCTCGCCATTGGGCCGGACAGCACCATTTAATAGATGTCTACGTAGTAGTACACTCCCAGCCGGAGGTGCTACTCTGTTATTGATTTCTAAAGGGTAATATAATTGCGTTGTCATCATGAGGCGGGACAACGAGGAAAAGTGGTATAAGCTGCTTTCCCGCTTGCGGATAAGAGATTCAGCGATTACTTGGGACGAGTACACATTTAACTTAACAAAGCAACATGAGTTCTAAAAAAAGCGCTCCACAGAAAAAATGTGTATGCTCATTGTGGATGACGTCAAGAGAGCGTGGACAACGTCACGCACTCCGCTATTTGCGGTGTTCGTCGACATCAAGGCAGCCTTCGACTTGGCATTCAAGGACAAGGCTTTTCTCACGCTAGCCAAGGTAGATTTTTTCATGAATATGTTCAAGCTACTCGTCTACATAATAAGAAAGTAGTCATCAATGAAAAAGCAAACAAGCTCTCGCCCTTCACATAGACAACCGCGCTGAGTCACTGTTCTTCTCTATCTTGTTGAAAGTCCTTCCTGATAAAAATAAAACGGCCGAGCGAATTTGTCACCCTTTATGCAGGCGATTTATGGTCAAACAGGTTCCGAGTGCAACATGCTCTAGCCCGGCCCCACGCAGATATGTGACTAACCATAAACCTGACTCAGATGAAGATATTAAGTTTTTAAAAAAGGCAAGGACAGCGGTGACTGACATTTTAGGGATCGTAATGTATGGGATACGCGTCATTTGGGAAAAGCTTAAATTAAATCGCTTCGAAGCTTCGTTCCTCCAAAGAGTACTTGGGCTACATAGGGAACGAAAACCGCGTGGTGTCTCTCAGCCGAGTCGCCACCGCTGCACGAAGACCTACGTCGTCGCTCTGTCAACGGAAGCTTTCAAGATGGACTTACGAAACTAAGAGTAAAAATTCGCAGAGATTGATGGGAATTTCTTTGCTTCGAGTACGATGAGGAACAACAAGTGAAAAAAGACGAACCGTTTAAATAGACATGTTATTGCTTTGCCGTGCATGGATTCCACCGAACTCTGCAGTTTCCACGAGCCTGACGATGCATGTACATGCTCCACATGAGGAGAAATCGTGACTGAGATCATGTTGTTTAGTACCTCGAAGTATCATTTAGGACATCTGGTAAATCTCAAATTAATTTTATAAATTCAACCAGACTTGTATATATTATATGACGCAAATTGTTTTAATCGTGTGCAAACTCTTTCTGATATTGGGATTCAAGGTCCTATACTTTTTTTTTACTACTACTAGCGGAGATGAATAAAGTTTGATTGACACCATGACTTGCGATGGTCTAATATCGAAATGAAAAAAATGGTTTGAATGATAAAACCGTCTCACTTGCCTTCCAATACACAGCGAGGATCTTCTTTCGCCCACTCTCGGAACTGCGGGAATGAGTGCGCCACCTTGATCTCATGACCCGTCGCGTTGTGGTAAGTGCAGGTGAGGATTGCGGCATAACCTGACCCCGTAGCTTTACGCAGACATAATCATTACTAATACACCACCATTTTTGCATATCGCTGTTATTCCGTTAGGAAAAAGTTTCCTCTTACGTAATCATTACGTCAACCCAACCATATATCTATTGTCTTTACGCCTTTTTACGGAAAATACTACCGAGTGTTCCATTGTGCTAATAAAACTCGATAGCCAACATCAGGTGAGTGAATCGTTACTGTGCTCCATATCTCATTGCATAAAACAAATTTCTGTTTGTTGATTCATGGACTGTCCGGCCCACAATCCGCATGAATCGTCTGCATAAACCTATGTGAAGGGCCGTACAACCCGAATAGTCGACCCGTACCTTTGGCATATTTAGCCAGAACAAATAGCACATTATTTCTATGAAACGTTTAACGTAGTAGCGTTGAAAACCATAAGTCAAAGACATTTTAATGCTAACCTTGTAAACCGCAGCGCGCCGTGGTGATACTGGCGGATTCCACCGTGGGCTGGGAGTCCAAGTTTTGGATTTGCGGCACCGATGGGCATTTTTCTATACAAAAAGCGTTTTTATGAATACTAAGCTCAACAACGCCGATGCGAGTAACCAATTCATAAAGACCGCCGTATTCTGTGGACATATTAAAGTAAAAACAAAGCTTACTTTAGCTAACAGTAACATCCGATAAATGTCGATTTGAAAAGCGTTTATTCGGAGTTTTCAATATTGAAGTTTTGTCCACGGATCCGTCAACTGGAAAATTTTCAGCGAGGCTTTCAGCCATTCAGATATTAGTGATGTGCTTGTATTTGGATCAACGTTGTTATGCATTAGAAGGCGGCCATAATGTCCATTTTCAGAGAGAAAAATGTATTTGCCACTTTAGTATTCACCACACACAAACACGTTTCAAAAACCTCGCTAATTATTGCATTACCTATTCTTTACTAAGTCATATTCTTTAGTGTTTACGGTTTTCCAAAAATGTCGAGATTATCAATCACAAGAGAAGTTTCATTCAGAAGTAACTGGTTAAGGTTAACGCGTGACTTAATATCTGATTAAAGAGATTTCTTCATTTTGAAGATGAAAGAAGTATCGCAGGTCGTAATTAATCTCCATGTTAAGTGGGCAACGAAGTAAAGACGCAGCCTTTAGTCAGATTTACTTAACGCAATATACGTGCTGTGACGTCATTACGTCCCTACAAGAGACAGCGTATATTCGTAAGCGCAATATTCAGTCTGTAGATAAATTTAGGTGCCATTGACCACATTTAGCCCCTGACGAGTGGCTAAAACAAATTGTAAAAACGCACTGATTTAATTTCAAAAGCGGACATTGTTTATATCCCCCGCACAACGCTAATTACCCCTTCGCCCTCAATTTCTTCCACCAGTGTGTGACCAAGACATCTTCAAACGTGTGTATTGACTTGAACGTGGGCCATCAGAGAAAGTAGTTCGCGTATCTGAGGCTGCTCTTTAGTTCGTCTGCTGAAGCTTACCGGAGGCATTTAGTTACACAATAATGTAAACAAGATGGTTTCCAAGATCAAGTCAAGCTTTACTTCGCTAACAATGTATATATATATATATATATATATATATAATATAGAAATCAGATATATATATATATCTGATTTCTAATATTTAATATAATTTATTACACAAGCGAAGCGCTTAAGGGCAAGCGCGGTCAGATGCATGTAAAATGTTTAATTTTCACAACGGGTAAGTTATGGGAAAATTATAAGAACTTTTCAAAATGTAATCCTCTCATCCGCAAACAGAGATACCCATCACATATGCCATGTGGCAACATCGCAGAAAATAATAATATACATTTGTTTGTTTGTTATAGAGACCCACTTGAACAGTTCGAAGTGTCGCTAAATTGCAGAAGCGCCGCCGCTGCCGGGAGAAGAAAGCCAAGGAGCAGCATTTTTGGCAAAAATTACTGACTTCTGTCGAGCTTCGTCGTTTCGATATATTCACATAAGATATGTACATATTTTACCAAAGCAAAAGTTAGGTACTATGCTCAACCATACGAAGCACTATCATATTGGCGTTTGAGTATCAATGAATTTCTTTGACCTCACAGTACTAGCCATTATCATATTTCTGCAACTGGCAGTATTGCCCAATATGTTGGGAATACCGATCTTGTACGATACTTTAAACAGAGCAGAGTGTGAAGATATTAGCATTGATCGGATATAGATGGGTGATGCGCTTGTGTTGTTGTATATTGCTTATATACAGTCTAAGTTGGACAACAACCTCGGAGCTCAGGCTTGCGAGGCTGATTCGAAGCACGTCGTTATAAATAGCTCTCATAATTAGAATGAGTTATATCTTTGCCATACATATATTTGTTGTATAAGTGCTTTTTTGGCAATATTTTTTTACCTATTCGTTGCTCTTAACTGCTACAAGACAGAATACCCAATATATTCTATTACCTAATAGATTGATTTTATTATTGTATTTTTAAGTAGGATACATTTATTTATTATACATTCCGCGATGATTCGGAGGTTATCGTTATCACTAAGTTAGTTCCATCACTTCAAGTACCCAATTTTTCTTTTCTTCTATCATCGAAATAGATTTGCCAGTTATTGACGCATTCAATTAGTGTAACGGCTACTGTTCTCATCTGCCTCGTCTGTTCATGCAGCTTTGTCGACGACATAACTTATTCAGGTAAAGTTGCCGAATATTACAACTACGATGGGAGATATTTTCGCGCGAAACTTGAAATTCATACTACAGCGAGCATACATTCATCGTGTAATTGACGACACAACAAACAAACATTTGCTCACGGATTAGACAGAAATAACATGCGTTATACACCATATGCGTTGATATCATTTAATTTATTAGACAAACATTCGACAAGCTAAAATTCTTGAAATGTTCATTTATCTACTACATTTCCAGTAATAGTAATCATAGTGAACTACCACGACCCCTCTGCTTATCAATCTAGAAGTTACGTTTTATAACGTGAGGAAGCCGTTGTTCCGAGTATGCTACGTACGTGTAATTCATTACTCAGTACGTTTAATTAATCAGAGATCGCCAAACAAACATAATTAAATAGCCACTGAAAATTCAATGCTTAATCTGAGCATTCTCTGCTCGGTAGTGCACTCGTTTGACACGAATACCTATTTCTCTGCATTTGTAGAAATTCATTTTTATCAGCTACCGCTTCTCGATTTCAACTTAATGTATAGTACACTGCGCAGCCAGCCGTTGCTTAAAATGAGTGTTAAACAGGTTTATTACTACCTTGCATGTAACAAATGCGTATCGCTTATACTTGGAAATATTTTCAACGACGCTAGAAATTTAAAAAGATAAATTTGTTACCTCAGAAAGTTGCCGAAAATTGCCAAAAATCCTATATGGTTTGTAGATTAAATAGTAATTGATGAACGGTCTAGCCAAACTAATTCGGCTATCGACAACGGATTAGAGCTTTGATTTCAACAACGATTTTGTTAGGTCTGTATCATTGCTATCACAAAAAGCGCGCCAATACACTTATATCTATATGTATTCGTGTCTACTGAAGTTTGATGTAGCTTCTTTATATATTTTACCTTTATTTTGCTAGTTCGCCTGGGTTACAGAGATGTTGATGGAAGAAAATTCGATCGTAGCGACACTTCTTAGTGAATCAAATAAGTTCATTTCAGCTGCTGATCTAACACAGTTAATGTTCGCTAATAAAGAAACGCTGAGCCTATATCGCAACTAAGGGCTACTTTTATGACTAGACTTTAAGTACTCAACGAGGTTCGTCTTGAATTATTTAACGGTAGTTCATTTCATACAATGCTACCTCAATTTAATCGTTGGCTAACGTATACAAACTTTCTCCACGTAAAAAGGGGCAAAACGCAAACGTAAAAACGACGTACATAACTTAAAAGCATATAGATTTGAAGAGGTACTGATAAAATTTAGGTGAGGAGCGATAAGCAGTTAGCTCTAGGCATCATTGCAATATTAGATTAGAGTATTAAAACCACAGGATCTTATTTAATGGGTTTATTCCTTAATCCAGGTAGTCTGAATGAACACTTAATGAATACAATTTTGTTATTAATGAATACCAGAGAGTCCCTTGAAGTCACGTTTTCCTACGGCGTCACCAGTTCAGCTCAGTCGTATGCCTTATATTCCTGAAGAACTGAGACGAAGTGTCGCAATCGCCATTCGATTTTGCAGACGAGCAATCTGTTACTCTATGTTCACTTGTAGCGCTTAATAGATGTATGGTAATTCTAATTTGAAATAATTAGTATTACTACGCGGTATATGTTGACCAAAACGACTTCAAGACATTAAAATTTAATATCTCCAAAATATTAGCTAAATAATAGGAAAATATCATGTTCCGTTGTACAATAATTCCAAAACTGCCAACTCTGAAAGCTGCAACATACAGTTTTCTTAGCTTTGTCTACCCTATTATTATACTATCTTATATCTGCTTATTATTTATAATATTATATTATTATATATAATATTAATTATTATTAGTAGTAGTAATTATTATATATAATATTATATTATTATTATACTCTGTGGAATATATAATTTTTATTTTTTTCCTTCATTAATTAATTATTCCGAATGCTCCTCTGCACTTAGTCGAAGTTCTTTTTTCCTTTTTGCACTATAAGTAGTCCCTTGAAGGGACTACTTGTTACACAATGTATAAAACACTAGCATCATATCTGAAAATCTGATTTAGTTTTCTTATTCTTTGATAAAACTCAAGGTGCAGGTATTAATAAAGTCTGCAACAAAAAGCTTCTACGTGCATGGGAGAATAAACTAAATAATGAATAACGAAGCTTACAACATAAGTAAAATAAGGAATGCGACAAGGCTGGGGCCACTAACATCCAGTATACTGAAAACGCAATCATGGTATGCCTACTAAAAAAAACATGAATTTGGTTAATTCTCTAATTCATCATCGTTTTTCAGCTAAACGTGCATTTACACGAGCAATCGGGAGAGGCCCTAGTTGCGAGGATGCTTACTGCAGCTATAGCTGCTGCCGTATGGCACGTGGTGGGAAAGCGGTTCATTTTTTAGAGGATTTTCTCACTTATTCCGTGATGCTAACATGTACCACTTAGTGCACAAGGGAGTGGCCTTTTGGATTTGTAATATGTGATCTATAAAATATGAGTAACCGTGTGCCTATGATAAGGAAAATAAAACGCTCGAAGCGGTAGTCTTTTTCCGGAAGGTAGCCAATCATCTCGGTAAGCCGCCTTATCATTGATAAATCATAATGCATCTACATGACATGCTACAAATTTAATTCGTTATCAAGTATCTTGTACAAGTACGGCCTGTAATATAAAACTGGCTCGTATTAAAATCAATTTTCGGTTTAAAATATTGTGTAATATTAAGCAAAAAAAAAATTAGAAACAAGGTAAACAAATGTAAAGGGATGCACCTCTCATCTAACCGAAATTCACTCGATTAAGCAATCCATACATTGATCGTCGTTTTGATAGTTCGCCGTTTAAAGCCAAGCTTTTTTCAAGTACTTTGCTAATGATTTTTAATTTATATTGGCTATAGCTGAACCATAATAAGATTATACCAACGGCTAGTTCTTTATAATTATCATTTTTACTTCTATTAATTTTAATAACTTTGACAGATAACTCTGATTCAAATGCGATATAGTAAATGAACATGGTTTCTATTGATCGATTTCTATAGTAATTCATCCCCACAGAAACATGTCTTGTACCTTAAGCAATGAAGCTACAAAAGGAATTGTCAAAAATTACGTTAGGTTAATGGTTGCACTGCAACACGTTTGCACACCTGAAAATTGTTGATTTTAGTAATGTTCATTAATTTACTAGTAAATCTTTTCAAGTAGTTGGATCATTTTTAACTTAATGTCAGACACTTTCTAAAACAATTAATAAAATTAATCACACTTTAATTTTTTATTTTTAATTAAACAAAAACCATGAGTCACACTTTTACATGCTTTCATCACTGATACGCCATTTTACTCAAAGGCAGTTTTATCTCTTACGCATTTTTATTAAGATAAACATAGGTTAGCGAATTGCCTGTCTTACGTGAATATCTTTAAAATTATGAAATATAAGGAAAGACTTCATGATACATAGGTAGCGGTTATTAACCGAATCAGGTAAAGCTTCCAGCTTGAAGCATCGTTAGATAGCGGTACCGAGCGTAAAACTCAAAATACTTATTTATTACGTGCAGCAGTTTCCATACAGTTTTATATGTCAAAACTGTACAACGCACTAGAGCGCTTCGAAATATCTAAAAGATAAGAAAAAGAACAGTGATTCAATTGTCAAAATCAACATTCTACAATATGTGCCAAAACGCTGCGGGTGACAGTACAACGACCCTTAACCGTACGCACGTTTATATGAAACAGTTGATCAACTAACAGAACAACGCATTTTTGGAGGCACGGGGGTCTCGAACCGTAAACAAAAGCTGTGGTCGTCATAACTATAATAAAAATGAAAAAGTTTATGACTAGTAGCTCATAAACATTGTGCTTTTGCAATATTAACATAAATTTTGTTACTCAGAAGTTCTGTTTGTAATAAGTTGAAAATGAAAGCTGTTGGGATTTGTGGATACATAACAGGGAACTTAGCGTGGTATTAGCCTCGATATCAAATATTCAATAACGCAAATGTATAATCTAAAAGATTGTAAACTTAATGAGTCATGTAGACGAAACACTGTCCTCCCGAGTCCCTATAATGGAGCACGGTTCGAAACAACCAAAACTGCCGCAGAACGATTGCCCTCATAGATAGGCTAAGGGACTTCACGAGACAGTTGTGCATGGTAGAATAACGGTACACGATTCGCAAAGAAATTCCTGACAGCAAAAAGGTAAGTACTCACGGCATGACGCGTCGTATTAATAGATAAGAACCCCAGGAACTTGGAAGGTACTAGCCTTCTCCACAGAATCTGTAGTATTAGTTAAGCAAAGAGTAATAATTAACTAAAGAACGCTTCCCTTAAAGTTCTTAAGAAAATGAAAAAGCCAAGGCAATTTAGGAATAGTGCGTACATACAACCCGTTTTATACAACAGACGAAATGAAAAATATGATCGTTCTTTTACATAAAACAAAATAGGAGAATGGATCGCAACTATTTCTCTCATGTACTGTCTTAGAAAGTACTGTAAACTTTTTTTTTTATGACAAAGCGATAAAATTGAGCTTTTGTGTCCTAGGGATAAGTCCTAGAGTTCTAATTCAATCGAAACGAGTTTCAATTGACGGGTGGACGGCATATAATAATTAGTATACGTCAGTGCATAATGAAATGTATAACAGTGCATATATAACGAAATTGCATGAGAGATATCTACTTGCAACAACGAATTCGCAACTTCGTCGGCTTCTTTTAAATGCATTGGTTTCTCTAACACAGTTCGTCCACAGGACGTCGTATTTATCTCATTAGGCATAGTATTTATATTTCGAAATTTGTTTAGACTCACTTCCGTTTACATGCCTTAGTGATTTGCTGTTGTCGGCTATCGATCAATTGGTTTAATCCTAAGCCCGTTTGGTATAACTCTATTTCGGCCTTAAGTATAACTTTATTTTTCAGGTTGCATCATTCAAATAGAACACGCCCTTTACTTTTATACCTTTGCTCATTGCTCTTATTGTTAGCGTCGTCGTGGTTCTTGTTTGACCATTCTAGCACAGGAATGAACGGAACCAGGATCAAAAAGCTGGGGTCGAATTATTCACAATGCTGCGATTTTTATCGGGTTAGTAGGGGTGCAGTAAGCGAAGAAAGACGATTTTTCTTGCCTGAAAAAATTGTGACAAGAAATCGATTTATTTATTCTATAATCTCCACCATCTCGCCACCAGTTTATTTAGTTTCGTCAAAAGTTTGGCGTTGAAAGCTAACCAGGCTTTAGGGCTCTCCTTGTCGATGTATTGCTGCGAATTGCAGCTGCGGAGTAATCGCAAAAGTTTGAATTATACCTGAAAAATATGGTAGCATAAATGAAGCTGCCACTCAAACTCCTACAGAGTAACTTAAACGATCCCCGCTATGTATGACCCGGTGCTTCTGTGGAGAAGGATGGCCTATAACGGATCTTTTTATAAAGTAAATGTCTTCCTTTGATGCAGTTAGACTATGCGCGTGTAATCCACCGTGGTTATTTTGTCAGACGTCTACCTAAATACAAAATTCTTTCAGCCCAAAGAACCGTAAATCACGGTGTCCTCCGGGTGGAGATCTGATTTAGCTCTGGGCTTAGGCAATTTCTGGAACAAATCATTATCTTCTTTGCTTTATGTTGGTTAAGGTTTAAGGCTTCTTTAGCAGATTTTTGGATTCGAAAGAAAGTAAAACAAATCAGCTACACTTTCATATCACCAAGAGCGCCCATCCTCGGAGCCGAGTTCAACATTAAGTTCTCCGAATAGGCTTCTGAATGAGAAAAAGTGCTCCTTTTATATATAAAGCGTATACGGAAGTAAACAAATGACGGAAAGCTAATAGGAACAAAGAACGTTTCTACTTTTGAGTAGCCTAATCTTACTAATACTAACTACCACTCTGCCGACCCCCAACCCATTGCGATATAATTTACCTAAAACCCGATGCCATTTTCAAAGTTTAGAATAAATTCTTGAGGCTTTCGGAACTGTCTCTGATGGTAGCCCCCAGTTCCTGTGAAAGTCTATCTCCACGTAGTTGGAGCTCTGTAAGCAAGGTGGAGCAATTCAAAGGTTCTTAAGAGTGGAACAAAATCTTACTGTTACGCGCTAAGTTCGCAGTTGAACAAGAAATATCGCGCCTTAGTTTAACTAGTTTGGCGCATGGTACACTGTATCCGTTACTATAGCCATCCCTCTTTTATTACATTATCTCGTTGCTATCTACGACGATGTTTATGTTGTATCTAGATACCATTATGAATTTTTCCTCCAGCTGTAGTTTTGAATTAAACCTTTGTAACGAGAAGTTAGTGTTACTTAGTTAACAGTTATACTTTGTTATGCCATACGCCTCACTATATTAATGTTTGACTGTAATAAAAGATGTTTGAGGACTAGCTCATAAGAAACGATACTGATGGACATGATCTTAACAACCCATAATGTACGAAGTTATCCAAGCCTCCACCAGTTAAATATTCCCAGATCATTTTCTGTTAGCGTACTACCAGAAAAAAATACCCTCACGAGCTTTATTGACAAAACAGAACTTTTTATAAACGGCGTAATAATAGAGAAAAATAAAAGTAAAGAAAATTAGAATAAAAGCCTTGAAAAAGGAGATAGGACCCTACTTGTAAATGCAAGCATATTTGACATACGAATGCTTGAGAGTACATCGCTTTTTGTTTGAGCAAGCCAGCGAATGGTATTGCCTATATACAGTAAGAACATAGGTAGGTTCTTTTCTTTAATCAAACATACAGCAGGCGTTTGCAAAGCAGAAAATGAAACATTTCTGATCCTATGCTATATGTGCTCTCACGTAGCTCATCTATTTGATCATTTTACTTTCGGCTATAATTTTAAAATGTTGGTGTCTTTCCCAGAAATGTACATATATATCATCGTATGATGTGCTAATTGATCACACGCGTTCTCGACGTTTAATATCCACAAGGCGTATTTTTTTTGAAAAATTGTAACTTTGCTTGTCGCGCTGGCTAGCTGGAAACTTGGTGGTATTTTTGATAACTTCGTCACAGCGGCGGATCATACCGCACATAACCAAAACAATGACGCCCCGCACGACTCTGACAATGCTGAAAATAAAACTTCGTTTCTCAAGGTTCATGGTGCAATCGACAAATAATTAGCAAAAACCGAGGCATTAAAAAAAAACTGGGTATTACTAAGCTTCACTTGTTTGTAATTTTCATTGAAATTCAGTCGTCAAAGTGCTGCAGCTAAGCAACATCCCTTCAATCAAATACCTCAGAGATTTGTAAAGCAATGAGTAAACAAATCGTTTTCTACTTACTTTTCAATATGAAGCAATTGTTCTTTTTAAGGTTTAGATACCGCACGTTAAAATGAGCCACTTCAGTTGTCCTATTATTGTTATAAGCAAAGTCGCAGAGGTACGAACCCGAGTCGTCTACAAATAAATTAACTATCAACAAACACTAACCAAACGTAGGTACTAAAAATAAGGATAGTAGTAATGATAATACTGAGCATCGTTATCAGCATCTGAAGGCTAAAATCATACCTAGAATCGAAAAATCGGTTTATCTTTGTTATCCTAAGTTCGCTTCTTTAACTCTACGTGATAATTGGCACTTTATTTACAGCAGACCTAATAGGATATAATTTAAGCTGACAATGAAATTGACCTGGCTTCGAATAATAAGCATTGCTAAATGACCAGCACGTACAAATATAGCCCTAGTTAATGATAATAATCATAATAATAGAGTAACTTAGAAAAAAGCCACGAGAAACTCGAGCATGTCGATTTCCCTAAGATCAGTTTCCACAAGAAATTTCTTAAGAATGAATAGAAAAGAAGTGAGATAAATAAAGCAACGTTGATAAATTTTCAACACTCCTAGAGATAAATATCAGTTCAAGAAAATTGTTTCTGCTCATCAGACGTGCAACTTCAATTTAGTTCCGCCAATTTCGAGTTCGGGGATATTTATGAATATCTTTTAAAATGTTGGTGGTCATCTTTAAACTTCTTTTGAACTCATCTCTAAAGTCTTTATCTTCTACACAAGATATTGCTCAACCTGATTAATCAAGTATCGTAAGCGTTTTTTTAGAAATACGAAATAAGAATATGTGATCACATTTGAATATGCTTGCCCAGTAGTATTATAAATTTGCATCACCTTCTTACTTAAGTGATTCTCTATCCTAAAGTTGTCGCATGGACACATTTACTTATAACGAATGCTGTCCTAACAAATGGCTTTAAGGACAAAGTTTCGTTTTATCCTTTATTTTCTATATTTTAATATTTTAGTGGAATAAGCAGAACGCTTTACAATTACAACAAACAAGCGTTAGCTTAACAACTATTATTAGGACAAAATCTGAATCAATTCCGGAAGACTTTGAAATTGAACAACCCTTGGACTAGTTGAGTTAAAGCGATAATTTTTCAATATGCGTTTATGGTATGCTCTTTTATTTTTTACATACTTGCATTCTGGCAGTTTCTGGACAGCGACATACCTATTGTTCGCGTTCCCATATGTAATTTCTCTATCTATAATTTATCTAAGTAAATTAATACTAGTATATGTTTCCCCACTGATTTCCATTTTTAGGACATGGAAACTCCGCAACCACATTGATCTGAGTGGGGAGAATAAACATGCTAAAGCGTACGTTAGATATTCTTTCGCCCGATCCGGGCAGTAACTGACAAGATCTTTTTAAACTGGCTCAAAGTTAATTTACAGAGAACGCATTTTTACACAGTTTCCGCGTTTTCAGAATTTGGGTTATAATTATGTCGTGTGAAACAACCCTCAAGGACTAAGCCCTGCTTTTGTGAAAAGCCTCCTCGGTTGCGGAAACGCGTTTTTGTCCTTCGACTCTAACTATCTGGTCACCTCCTTGCTGGTCTTCAGAACTCCAACCTCCGTTTTTGAATGTTTGCACTCATGTACCGTGTTTTCGCTTAGAGCCTCTTTGGTTAATGTCTCCATCTATCTTCGATAATTTTCCGCAGCTTCGTGGCTTTCAAAGATCAAAAATTTGACCAAAAGTTGCTTGTCATGACTATAAGATGTTTTTCTTTGTGACTCATTTCTCCCAGAGTAATTCATCTGTTCTCACCTCGTTTTCAGAAAATTTCAAGTTTTCAGAAAAATTTAAACAGCCAAACTTCGTCAGTTAGAAGCTCTTACTACAAAGATTATTCAATTTCAAAGGTCGCCGGACTAGTTTGTGACAACCTAATGTGTGTCCTAGAGAATTTGGATGTCAACCGCGAGTAGTCTTCACATAAAATTTAAGGTTGTAGTAGATGTTGACCTATAAGGGCTATGTGTAAGCCCTGTAAGGTTTGTGCTTGTTTGATTACTTTTTAGTATTCCTCATCGTTTAGGGAAAGTAAATGATTTTTTATGTTGCACAAATGTTCTCTTAATACAAACTGTACTTATACAGTTATCTATTGCGATCTTCTTGGTCTTGTTCGTTATCTCCTTGTCCACACTCCTAGCTCGGAAGAGTAGAACCACTTTCATCGGAGATACCGTGGCAAACTGTATTTTCATTAACTGACAGCTTAACGGACGCCTCTATGTCGTCAAAGGCAACATCCTCCCCGGTAGGTGTGTTGTATTTTGGGAAATATTAACCGATCAAAAAGAAAAACAAAAACATTTGTTATTGTCTAATTATAAAAGCACGATGGATCGAAGCGCTTTGAATCGAGCAAAACATATTTTTGGAAATTAAACAACATTATCACCCCGAACCGTCGATTCACTTATTGCTCGGGCACTCAATGAACATGTTTAAAATATAGTACCAGACAAAAATCACTGTTTCTGCAAAATCACTCCCGGAATGCTTTTTGATACCTGAAAGTAAGCTGAATGGTGCTGGATCCGAGGGAAATTGCATCATTATTTTAACTATTTAGTTGTTTATATGAGTGCGTTTGGATGCGCATAGCTATCTACTCTCGCATTGTTTAAAAGGCATTTGTACTATAGTATTATCTTATGTACTTAAGGCAAATTTAAAGAGAAAGCAATTCACAGACTTATACCGGTGGTGGTATAAGGTGCTCTGCTGCCGCTCTAACAACCGGTTTCCAATCTAACTATAGCCGAAATGTTTTTTATCCTAGGCCACCCATAGCGCATTATGGTGGCATACCGCAAATACCGTAAAGCTTTTTTCATGAAAAAAATACGAATAAATCATTTAGTACATGACAGCTTCAGACAAACATTATGTATTCCCGCTTTTCAAACCAGAGCAGAAAATTTTCCTCATTTAACTAGAAATAAATTAGAATTGATGCAGTTCTAACCGATGAGAAACGGAAAAGGAACCTAAAATGGATAAATATGGTAAATTTTATTAACAGAAACGAAAGACCCTGAGACCATTGACAAATAACGAAAGAAAGGTGGCCGAGGGGAAAAATAAGAAACCGTATCCATTATATTTTTAGTAATTTTTTTTTAACTTTTTATCTTTTTTTTCTAATGAATAGCTGATTTTCTGAAACCGAGTATAAACCAGCTTTTCGTCGCCTTCGTTACCTTTTATTCGACTTGTGTTCATTATAGTGTTGTCTCGATAATCTTATATATGATTTTTATTTTGTAAAATATAGAACTTGCTGCATTTTGAAAAAAACTATAGATGAAAGAAAGATGAGATCTTATGATCTGGGCAACATGATAACAGCGAATTTGTAGACAAACACAGAAAAAGAAAGTAAATAAAAATTTTCAAGAATATACAAAATTCGAACATACATACACACAGCACCATTTCGAAAAGGAAAATAATAAACGGCTACACCATCGTTGCCGTTGCTAGGGCCGGAAGATGCAAGACAACAAAAAGCATTTTTATCTAACCTCGATCTGTAATACCCAATTCTGCAATAGAGAATAAAAATATACATCTAAACGCCATTCGTTTTTTCACACAAAAGTATTCAAGGAGTAAAATCTAACCTCAACCTGAACGTTCACCATTCTAGGTGCGGTTTACGAAATGCAGACGATGGCGCATCGGAGATACTCATAACACCTTCAAAAGCCGCTTTGTCCTTTCGAAGGCTTCGCACTATTCCCGTAAGCTTATTGGTTTGACGGCAGAACCAAAGCTTCAGACTGCACACTAGAGGCTACATGTTCTACAGTTTCGCTTAGGATCATTATACAAGCGTTGCGACCGAATATTACAGATAAACGAAAAACAGGGAACTTCACGTGGCCTTCGGATCCTTGGATTGCCCGTCTAGTTGTGATGGTTTGGCGAGGCAGGCCTATTCGTAAAAGATCTACTAATGGCAAAAACTGAAAGGATGGTTCAAGGGTACTGAAAGTAGTTAGAAAGAAAGCAACACTTCCGTTTAGACCCTTTTCGCAGAAATTGGACGCTAAGATTGAAGAATCGATTTATGATGTATCGAATTGATACTCCAGATAGGTAGAATTTGTCTTTTATGATGGGTCTATGATGATTATGATGGGTTATGATGGGTTTATAGGTCAAGGGACCTTAGTAATTTATTGAATCCTAAATACGTTTACGTACAAGCAAAATCTCAATAGCTTTTTATTAGGAATTACCAAAAAATTAGCAATTACAACGACTGGATATTGAAGATCTATGTCTTACTTCAACTAATATGCTGGTTATGAATTTTCTAAACGAACATATTAGACTAAAGACCTTATTTTTATGTGGGTTACCTACGTCGGATACAGGCGATAGGTTTTACTATGTAAATTGTTGCTCTCCATGATGCACCAGATATAGGTAGCTAAGCAAGCAAATACCTCATGGAAAAGAGCAGCAGGTTATATTTGTTGTATTAAATTTCATCTTAGTTTGAGTGTCCACTCCATTTTACAATGGTGTAATATATTTTACAAGTTAAATTTTTCGTTTCTAAAAAAATTTTAAAAAAAAGATCAAGTTCCCCTATGTTTTCAGCACTTCGTTAGCGCTGTAGTGTCCTTACGTTGGCTGCCAAACTGCTAGGACGACCTTTTTTAAAAGCTTTTTTTTAGTTTTTAAAAGATTGCATTAATAAAAAACTAAATTAATTTCAAATAGATGTAGGACCCCTTGCACTGTAGTTTTGCGTATAATTTCAAACCACGTGAGCTAAAACCAGCTCTATAGGAATAGTAGCTTGAGGTTTAAACCTTAAAAAGAAATAATGCCATTAAATACAGAAATGAGGTAGAGGGACTGATTCGTGGCACATGCACACGAGAAAATGCACCAACCATATTTTAATAAAAATATTAACTGAATGAATGAATTTACCACAACATATACGGAAGACCGTTTAGCACTGGACACTTGTGAGATTGTTCTCACAAACGGTTTGCACTACTACAATGGCGTACACTGTATTCACTCTATTAAGGCAGGCCAATGAACGTCTCGTTTTGTAAAGTGAATAATCTATGTCCGATTTCAGTGTGCATTCTCTGTAGTTTTCGTCTGCTGTTAATTAATGTTCGCGCGCACTGTGGCCTGATGCGAATCTGGATACTAATTCGTGGTGTTCCATGCTGGCATTGAAAATCTTCTTAAAAAAAAAGAGTTCATACCCTCAGTATAGCGATGAAATCACAATATTGTTTAGCAGATCCGGCATCCTGTAAGCACATCATGTGGGTTTTCTGTTGCTCTATCCAACTGAACTACATTACTGCTGTTTTAGGAGTAAATCTTTTGATTGAGAATGTAATACCTGAAAAGCCTTACATGGATACTGCCTCTTGTCAAACCTATAATACTTCGTTAGCTTCCCTTCTGGAAAAAAGGTGAGGTGTGTTATTATTGTGAACCTGTTTACAATGTTACAATTAATACTGACCCTTGTTGATGCCTAGGTTGACCCTGCGTCCAAATCGAAGCGAAGACGTCACGCAGCTAGGAGAAATTCGGGTGAGCCAACGTACGTACGTACGTACGCTGTGAATCAGTCTACGCAACTACACTGTTCATTTAAGAGGATGCACTCAATATCCACTAAAAGCGTTCAAACAGAGCTCTGATGTGGCATCCGCTCTGAAACAGATCCGCCAGCAGTTTTTTTCACATATTCACTTTCTATAATGACCGTCTGTCTCCGTCCATGTACCAAGACGCTTCTCAGAAAGGCTTTTCGTTGCTTGCTCTTTACTAGCCGTCTAAAACCGGCGACAATGAGAAAAATTTTGCACGAACAGAAACCAATCTGAGATCTAAACCCGTTTTCCGAAGGAAGGCGTTTCATTCTAATCTACATCGACTTTATGCAGTAGCAGTCCTCTGTGCTTATCGGCGATACTACTGTAACGTAAATATATTTCAAATGGAAATTAGGCTTATTCTACAATTTAGCATATTGTTTTATACTACATAGATATAATAATTAAGCTGGTACTAGAAACAAAATGGTGTATGCCTATTTTAATGTTTTGCACATCAGGATTAACTTTCTGAGCTATATTATATTGGTTCGGGCTGGTACAAAGAGATAGGAAAATCGTTTCTTTTTTTAAAAAAAGGAATTTGACAAGAGTTGTTTGCATATGCTGGAGGAGACACTCCTTATTTATGTATTTATTCAATTTCCTTCAGTAACGACTTTGACTGAGCATTCAAATCACATACAGACCATCTTTAGAGATAATTGTGATTAAGGCAAGCGAACGACGTCCTAGCGTAAAGCGATATTAATGAATGTGGACTACCACATTTTTGCTCAAATTCGTCAGACACAAACAAATACAAGGCAAATAGCCTACCAAAAATATAACCATGCAAGAAGTTCTAAATATGGAAACAAGGCGCAGAGGGCCTAAAAAGATAAACCGTTAGGGCTTCTCCCTCCGCCGAAAACAACTGCATCAGGATCCCAAAGTAATCAAAAGTAATACCATCCTGACGTATTTTCACGCCTTCTCAGTCTAATCGCTATGATTGATGTGTGTTCTGGTTCACCTTATAATTTCGGTTTAAAAAGTTTATAATGGTTGCTAGAATTCATACGGCGTTACGTAGCTGATGCTTTTGTTCGCACATGTTGTGAACACAAAATTATTGTCTCATTATAACGGGTATGTACTTCTGTTCTAAAAAGAAACTTATTTTTCATAATAATAAGGAATAGCCACATGTCCGCTACAAAAAACGGCCTGACAAACACACAGTGCTTATACACAAAAACTTACGCGCCCTAACCGTAGCTGAGAGAAACTGACCGAGTCTAAGCTGGCGTCAAACTCTTCAAAACATTTATATAAGATAGTTCACGAACAACAAAATATTGATCACACTTTTTCAGTAGTATTGTACCTAAAAAAGTTGCGGTGGTCGGCAATGAAAAAAATAACACGGAAATGTGCCAGTGTTTCTACACAAGTATCTTATTGCATTTTGATGATTAGTTTATTCCTTCCACATTCTCCCACGACCTCCTATCATACATAAGTACGAACCTCTTAACTACTTATATTTATATATTTCCTTTTCATGTAAAAAGATTATGTTATGTTTTTCACCTACGAGAAAACGGTGAAGTATTTTCTATAACCTAAATGTAGCTGTTTTTTATACCAGGTACCCATGTTGACTTGGACAGGTCCTGGTAACTATTCTTGGGGCAAATTGCCCTTTGCTTTCCAACTGATAAAACAAAACGTACGCATTTTTATTGTACACCCAGATTGCAAACGCGTAAACAATGAAAGAAGTGTTAACATGTTTTTGGCATTAAGTGCGTTGTGTTTCGATAGGCATTTTCTGAATACAAGTCTCATATTCTTTAGTGGAAAGTCTATTTCTCAAATGGAACTTAATGGTAATATAACCAATACTTCCTAAAATATTTAGTCTGGATCTTATATTTGACTGCCAGTCGGCACCTTGAGTGAGTAAAGCGTCGGACTCACAACCTCAAGTTCTTGGACCCAAATTCTAGATAAAGCTAACCAATTATCTCAAATTTTCCGAACTTTCAATTTGGGCTACGTATGTGCAGTTATGTTTGCCCAGACTGAATATCATTAGAGTCCCCAATTGTAATACATTCAACCTTGATTCCTGTCGTGTAACAGGCGGTATTGCCCAGTATGTGGGGGAGGGGCATTGGTGCAAAGAAATCTTTGCCCTTTCAAAAAAACAGTAAAAGAATGGTTTGAACGGCTGTTTGTTTTTTTTTTTCTATAGATTATATCTAATTTTTCCCGGGGTTTCTTTACCGCAAGCTAGCTAGCTAGCCATTTCTTTGTGTTGAATATACTACAATGCAAGAAACACAAGGTATATTAACCTTCTACGATATCTACGACGATTATGCCATTTGTTACACTACCATAACCCAACTAATTAAAACGGTTATGCTAATCTCTGCGAACGACTCTCGGAACTGATATGTAACAGAACTAAATAATACAGTCTAACTCTGCATCATTGACCAAATAGTGAGTAAAATAGAAATTCTCGTTCACAAACCTTTGAATATTTCACGGATTCACGGCGATTCCTTGTTAGGTGGCAAATATTGAGAATGGCAAATGTTTGTGAAAGATGAATGCCCAGTACTCGGTTTAAACGTCAATAATAGTATTCCTAGTAAAGTCGTTTCTCTAACTTCGGCTTACACATAAACGATACACATGCTGTGATTAATTGTCCCTGTTGTGGGTATACGTAAGTAAAGTGTAACGAGCAAAAATCCTCAATTAATGAGTACAATTACACTTTATTATCTGTAGTATCATTCGCATTACGATCGAATGACAAAAAATAGGGTTACGTAAATTTACTAGGTGCACTAGAACAACTAAATACGTCTTAAGCTAAAGCAGTGGGATATTTACGCATGGCTATGAACATCATCACATTGGAAGTTGAAAATTTCATCTGTGTGCTGTTGCGTAAGTGGATGACAAAATCCCAAAACGTATTTTGTTCGTGTCATTTAAAAGCGATGCTCCCGGTCTCTAATTCTATTAAAAGGCACCAATCGAATTGCTGTTTTGTTTGTGCCTCCGTGCAACCATTTGCTAAATTCGTGCCAAATCTCGCTACGACTGTTATAACTCTCAGCGATGCTACCTATGGTCAAATAAATGTTGTCTCGCTATTTATTCGGCTAAAGTGTTCATTCGGCTTGCGAAAATACACATGTTAGAAGCGAATGAATGTACAAAAACACACGAGAAGAACGAAAAAGGAAACCACGAGCTTACCGCTGAAAGCTTTATTGCTTCCTCAACCCGTCAAGGATAGAGATTACACGTAAATAGGTATTTGGTATCCCTCTGCACCTTAAGCAAGTTCATGCATCATTCAGCAGTAAACAGGTTTACTTTCTACACTAATGCTACGTTTGGGAGTCCAGTTTCGATACACCTAATTGGAAGGATTTAACACTCATGGTAATCTAGAATTGCCAGCGAATCTCAAGGGCAACAACTGAAATAATGAAATGCTATGTTATAAAGGGTTCTTCGCATTGATTCATTGTAAAAACAAGTAACTACATTAGTTTTTCAAGGACACCATCAAGTTGTGCCTTTGCATTGTAAATGATTCCTGAACGGCGGCATAGATATAGGAAATATGTTCATCACCGAAAATACTACTTCGCTGCATCTAGTTTTCTAGGGAAATCGACTACTGATGATATAGTTATGGTTCTGGCTTTGTTGATTTAGCTTCTACGACAATGCTGATTGCACATCAAAAATGACCTTAGCAAAAACAGCCACCACTTGTGTCTCTTGGTAAAACAAGAACACGCTTAAAATAAGTACATGTGGCTAACTTCTGCGCTGCGACACGCAGAGAGGACCCTAATTCATACTCCACATATTTGTAAAAATGCACTTCTAGTAGCCGGAGCATGAATACTCGCTGCTACGTTTCTGTTGTTTTTGTCGCTAACTGAAAAATGGAGCAATGCACCGTGGGTATTGTAATTACGGTTTGATCTGTTACGTGCTTGGGGTTTGAAACGGGTTACTTTTAGTACCGTTTACATTCAATTTATACTAAAGACGTAACATGACGACAACTTTGATATATTATTTTTAATTTTTTAAGCATAGTCATTTACAACTTTTTTTATACCAACGAAGGCGCGTAAATGATTGTGCCACCAGCGTCTACGGGCTAGTATCCATAAATTTTCTACGATTAGAAAGCAGGTTCTATTTAGTTCTGCTTTGTTAAGTGAAACCTCTTATTGCCCTCCATGGAAAAGATAGTGCTTGATTGTACGTAAAATACTCACGGAACGTTCTTCGAACGAATAACATTCTTTCACATATGCTGCTTCCTGAGTAATGAGACGATCCTTTGGATCAGTAACGTCGTTATCGTAACAGTTAAGTAAATGAGTGGAATGAGGAAACTTAAACACAACCTCAGTCCAACAGTTAAGTAAAAAGTGGAATGAGAGAACTCAAATACAATTGCTATCCAATACACTATTCTTGCAGGTTCTATAGTTGGGTTCTAAAAAACGTAGATCGATCCTTATATCGTCGTTATTGAAAAAAATGGCCTCACGTCTTCCACATCACATTGTAAATGTCCGAAACTCGTCCTCCAACGTAAACGATCGTTCTAACAGTTTGCCTTTCCTCTTCCGCAAAAGGCTGCTTGAAGTAAGTATCACATCCGTCGTTCCTACCGCTAGGATCAAACAGAAGTATCACTATACGACACGCCTAAGCCAAGTTCACCCCTAAGACTTATAGTACTTATTATTATTCACCGTAAGCTACATGTTTGTCTGGTATGAGCACGAGACAGTGCACTAAAAGAAACAAGCATTTTTCAAGACAACGTATCAGCCGCTGCATTCATCACTGACCATTGATATCTATTGCAGTTAATATACTGCTGTTGTAAAACACAAGTGACCTGCTTTTTTTAGAGTTTAAATGAGTAACAAACGGTTCATATTTTGCGATAGTTCATAGATCGACCAATTGTAAACTCTTGCAGACAACCATAAGAATGTCACTTTGCTGGCTGTCGTTGTTGTCGATCCTACTCTCTTTAACGTGGATAACCACTTAAAATACTAACCTCTTGTTTCGATGTCGTGTATTATTATAAATTATTACGAAGTAGTGGGTCAGTGGGTCTTACACCCGTACGAAATCCTGGGTATAAACTCGAATAATTGCTCTCTTGTTACTGTTTCCTAGGTTAAGCAAAAATCGGTTCAAGGGACGACTGCGCATTGATCAAGTGGTAACTCGGTCCGCAGATACTTTAACTGTAGGGAGTATTTGAGGCTTTATCACTGGAAGCAGCAACAGGACTCGAGACGCCCAATCTGATTCGCTGCCTCAACTAGGCGTTTTTCTATATTCTTTTGACGCCGGCGCAGCAGCACATATCTCGTTCGTTGCACACGGACGACCTTCAACAAAACGAAGTATCTGTTTCATACAGTCTACTCTTCGTTCATGGTCGCGGCCTATGCAGACGCAAACCGACAAGTCTTTTTCGTAGCTTGCCGGAATCATTGAATGTTAGGGAGCTCAAGGAGATCCAGCGTGCGCTCCGAGACGTGTTTGCTCTACGGTCGAGGTACGCTCGTTTCTTCGTTAAGTAAGTGGTAGTGATGATACTACTGTTGTTCAAATACAAGCTTTGTTATTAATTAACGCTCTGCCTTTTTGTTCAGAAGTTATTAAAGTGCGCCATAAGTCCTTTGGCATGATGTACGAGTCTTAACTTGACGTCTTGCAGTGAGGGTTGACCCGCACCAGGATGTCCACTTTGCTCATTTCGGCCGCTCGCTGCAGTGACACCACCGCAGCTAATATTATCACCGTTCTCCGAAAGCTCCGTATTTTCGCCATATGACGAAAGCCATCGAACCACCTGAGTCAGCCATGGTTCGTTTTATGTTAGTTTTTCCATGCGTATATAAAATTAAATTAAATTCTCCACATACTAATTGAAGAATTAATTGTAGAAATAAAACCTACTGCGTACTCAGGATAGTGGATTTTAAAATAAAGAAAACTTGCCGTCTACATTTAACCACTGCATCTTAAATGCATTTATGTTTGATTTATATGAAATAATAGCATGTGATTCTCGTGTCATATACTTCAAATAACTTTCTTATGATCGAGGCAGTTTTTAGTCCCAGTAAAAGTAACTAAAAGGTATATGTTTGGTGTGAAACTGAATCGATTCAGACGTTAGGTATTTTCCTACCTCATCCAGTTTGGAGACCTCTTGCACAAAGCCAACCCCATAAGCGGTTTTCAGTTTATCGCCCTCGACCCCAGAAGCTTCTACGGCTAGCCTGGAATCCGAAATTAAAACCGAGTAACATCAATGATTGCATCGCAAAACTATTTATATCGAGCATTCAAGGCACTGCTCTTTCTGACTGCGCGTACTGTTACTTGGGCGCAGGAAAAATTTTAGCTTGTGCCGTAGGTAAATAAATTGCCACAATCGAAGTCATTAATCAAATATGCAAGAAGATATCAATTCGTCTTTTACATGATTATTCACTTATTTACCTCATACCGCGGAAGTAGTCCTCGAGTTGGGATCTTAGCCATTCTTCGCTGCCCTCCCAATGACAGCGCGATTGTCGACATGTCTTCTGAAGCCAATCTATAAATCTGAGACAAAATGAAGTTTTATAATGCAAATACATACTGATACCACACACAGAAGATGTAAATGAGGATTGTCTTTTGCCAGTGACCTCTGAGTCAGAATGGCCCTAATTTGCTATTTCATAAATTTCGTGGTATAGAACCTTGAGGTGCACAGCCTAGACCTTTAGATATCTGGTTATTTAGCTGTGACCTTGCACATATTAAAATCGGCCTAATTAGTGCTCATCCAATATAGTGGTATAGCGTTGAAAACGATCTTATCAGATTTCCAACTCTACAGGTATTTCAAGCTTGCGTTCAGTTCTCTCATCGTACCTGAGATCGGCCTGCGTTGGCGACACCAATCGCTCGAGCGACTTATCAGCGAAAAGTAGATTGCTATTCTCGACAAGCGCTTCAAATTGGTCCCGCCACTTTTGTTTATAGAGCCTGTTTGATGCACCCACAAAACCAGTGCATTGAGCTACAACGGGATCTTCCATCATTGACAGCGTGATATAAGGTAGACACATGGATCGCCCCGGAACAGCGGCCTCTAGTGCTAATATCTGTCAGTTACATCAGATAAGAGGTACACCTATAGTACGTTTACAACTTGACACAGATTACTGACACATTTTAGTGATGATTACATTTATACCGATGATTACATGCACTGAATAGGGAAAACTCAGTGCCTTGTTGTTACTTGGACCCAAGGCATCTTATGGCGTGCTGTGATTCTGGTTCAAGAACTTAACATAAACGAAGAAGGATGCACCATGTCAGGTTTTAATGCAAATATAAATGAAAAGTCATTTCATCCACTGATGAGATGATGCAAATCTAGTTCGTGATGGCCTTTCGTACCTCAGAACACATGAGCTGGGTGGGGAGGTCAGAGCTCATGAATAGAACTTTCTTGCCGAGTAAACGCAACTTGAGCAATGTCAGCATTCGTGTATCATACTTCTCCAGCACGGAACGCAGTTCTAACAAAAGCTCATCAGGAACGTCAGCTATCTGCAATCATAGCCGAGCGTTAGTTCGAAGAGCAGAGTGAAATGCAGAATCAACCCAAATAGTCTGTTTAATAAATATTCATATATCATAAATGCTCGCAAAAAACTTCAACCAGAAGATGAATTATTCATAAGCTTTCTCAGTGTTTAAAAGTTCGAGATAAGCGAATTTGTTTTATATGTGTGTGCGGCAAGTATAGCATGACCCTACGTCGACGCTTTTTGGTAAGGCTTGGTGGAAGATTATTTTCTAATGATTCATACGTAAAACTATAGATGCTGCGTAGTATTAGTTAAGAAGTCTAAATGCATAATACTTTCAAAAATCAGCAAAATGGTTCATAAACAGTATGAACGTATCGACAAATAGTTAACAATCATGCAGCTACCTAACAAAAAAATTATTATTTAGCCATGCTTGAGATTATTTCTTGAGATTTTAAAGGCAAACAAACTGACTTCTACTTTGATCTACAGAATACATTAGTTATATTGCGAATAACCTTTTTTGCAATATAATGTGATATAATATAAACCAAATTAAAGTTAGTAGATCTGCCTTGTCTTCCTGACCATAACCCTTCGGCGTCCGTTGGCTATACATTCGCCGCCTTCATTTTTAATTGCTGGGGGATCACAGAGCGTCGCTTGTAGACTTCGATACAGCGTAGAACCACTGACCGTCTTGAGACTGTCGTAAACTCCATGTAGGACTTCGCTATCCTGATGCTGTATGAAAGCATGCGCGATCGGTTCGAGGCGTGCAGCTGCAGTCCGCCATGGAGGTAATGCTCCACGGCCGACCAGGCAGACAGATTTCTGAATTGCGCTACGAGTCACCTCAGGGTCGGCGTCTGTAATATCAAAAAAGTCGGAGGTAAAATTTCTCTCAATACAACAAGAATTATATAACTTACGAAAAGAAACTCTGAATATCGTTTTCTGTTGTGTAGTTAATTACTAAAGAAGAGTGAGGCTTTATTGTTTGAGTAAGCCTAATGGGGACATTACTACATCATAAGTGATTATGTAAGAAAAACATCTATGATAACATGTGGGATTAGGTCAGGCACTTACTGTTACTTCTTAATTTGCAGTTGTGTCTTTTTTGAGAAGCATAAGTCTAACAAACGTAGAGTTCACTTGAGCTTAATAATCTAGAGCACACACCTTTGTAAGAAGCTGAGTCAACCTGTCTGTAGGAACAAACGCCCCAAACAGGCCGGTTTTCGGCATCTCGAAACCGAAAATATACCGTATCAGCGGCAAAATTGTGAGCTCCATCTGGCAAGCCCAATGGTGCCAAATAAGACGACATCCAGGTGTTGTCAACATCTCGAATCTCCGGGTAGCAGAATTCAATCTATAATACCCATTGGCAAGAAGGAAAAGTGAAAATAGCGTGGATATTTTTTACTAAACCGACGACGACAATGTCGTGTTTCTATTAAATTCTCTATCTATATATACATAGTTAAAAACCTAAAGTAACTAAGTATAGAAAATGATATAGTCACTAGAACGTGGGCACTTACGGTTTCTGCCCATATTTTTAATAGGAAATTGAAGTATCTATACAAACAAGAACTGAATTTTGACCAACTACTTTGAAACCTTCGCCTACTGTCCTATTGATTTTCTCGTTAGGTGAATGTCCTTCCTCTTAAATCAAGTACGTTAAATCAATTGGTGAAAAAGTAACAGAAATATATTATTGCAAAACTGAAATTCTTTCCTGAAAAATTAGTTCCTAATATTTAAGTCTGGCCTATTTCATAACGAGCCAAACATTTTCTTGTCTGAGGATTTCAACATGTCTGTTATAGAAGATCAAACGACCGGTTATCGCTCAGGGCTCTAACATTGCTCTATAACATTAAGACAAAAGGGTAATTTTGATCAATGGCCATATATAACTATCATAGCACACGCAACTAGCTTTCGACTCATAGTTGTAACGGCGTTAATATATACACATTTTACGCTACAAAACAAGCCCGAACAAACGATACTATGCACTATAGAGAAGCTGCACAATGATAAGAAGGAAACGTTACATTGCAAATAATCCACTGTACGAGGTAGCTTTAAAAGGAGATCTTTTTTTGTGCTTTACTTCTTAAGCAAATTTTGATTTAAATTCTTAGTCCAGATGTAATAATCTTTTGAAGCACACGTAGGCCACTTACATAATAAAACTCGCTCCAATTGCTATTACGCGCTTACGATCGCGTCATGTCAACGCTAATACGTAAATTAACTTACCTATGCTTATCTATCTTTATTCTATAAAATCTATCCAGAGTGCTTGTAGACTTATCACAAAATGAACTAAAAACATAATCGGCAATACATAACAAGATAGATATCATAAATTGGCATAGTCGATTTAAGTTCTGAATTATATGTGACCGTATCATAGAAATACCAACGTACGCATATGTTTTATTAAATACAATGGTCAGTGTTTTATTTCCAAAGCTGACACATTTGAACAGCACATCTGAGCTGTAGCTAAGCTTGTGTTTTATATCTCACTTACCCCATACAGATAATTTCTCGGAAACGATACTTTACCAAACATTTTCACAAAGTCTTTTATTCTCTGTAGTTATTATTAAGATAATGAAACGCGTAGATCATACAATCTAGTTAGCAACATTTAATAATATTAGGTTGGGGAATATCATTGACGCATGTTTTTAGGTGACAATTATCAATGGAGCCGGTTTACTAACTAACGCACTTGCACTAAACAAAAAATAAAAAACGCAGTTTTCATGCATATATCTTTAGAAAAGACATAGACATAAAGCGAATAAAAACAAGTCCTCAAATATACAAAAGCGTTTTGCGAACTAGTAAAAACACGTGAATTATATATATCCCAGATCAGGTTATTCAGATCAGGTTTGTTGTATTTTTTTTGTTTGTTCCACTACTCTGTTTATTACTACAAGGTCGAAAAATGTTATATTATACATAGACATATAGGTAGATTTCAGAAAAGGTCGGTAAAGTCGAACACTACTTTACCTCGAACCACATTGAAATGTATAATCGTTTGATTCGCCTGTCGAATGCTGGTTATCAGCAATAATTTATTTTTTCAATTTCATTATTCGAGCATCAACCTATCTGCATATGAGTTGCTGTCAAGGAAAGTTATTAGAGAATTACTAGAATATAATTAAATCTATTTCTTACTTGGTATCCTTTTGAATGATGAAATCCGACTACAGCCAGATATATCAGCTGTTCTTCGTCCATCACGTTATAATTTCGATATGGAAGACATGACATTAGCCCAATGAGTGCTCGTTACACACAAAGGACCGACTAGCGGTTTGGTGCAGCTCCGGAGCCAACTTATATTTTCTGTGGAGTATTCACCTAAATATCTATGCATTTCATTATGTATCATTATTTCAGTTCTAGGAAGGCTTAAGATTTCACCTATGTGACTTTCTAAATATTACCAGACATATTGGTCAAGAACTTCTCAGCATTCATTCCTTTTTGGGGGGACGCTTGGCGCTTGCTGAGCTGCATCAGGCCGCATGTTAACTGTTGAATTTTCTTTTTTGTGCGACCGGTCATTTGGCACGTGTCGGACTGTCTGAAAAAGCTTGAAAAAGCGTCAAAAATGGCCAAGTCGAAGAACCACACCTCACACCACAATAACAGAAAGGATCACCGCAATGGTATCAAAAAACCGAAACGCAATCAAACGGTAAGCAGGGGCTGATTTTGCACGAATTAACGGTGTGGCTCATTTATACAAGGTGTAGAATCGGGTGTATAGCTTACGCGATCAACCCTGCCGTTAAACGTAAATAAAAATGTACATAGTAAAATCTTCTCCAGTCGTCATTCTGTTTGTGCTAAGTGTACACGTGCGCGACGTAGCGGTACTGATCTCCTACGGAAATAAATTATTGTGATAACTGACCATTTTTGCACAAGCTCAATCAGCAGGACTACCCAATCCAATCCAACGTTATCTCTATATCTGGCTTGCTAACTTCTAGTTGGTTGATTTGAAAAGGACGTTTAAGTATTATTACGATTTAATTAGAAGCAATATACTTGGAAGTTGGGAGGAAAACTATCAAATGATGTGCACCAGATTGTTCCATTTATTAAATTTGTTGCTTTCTCCCCGGTCAAAAAGGAGACTTTCGTCTCCAGCCTATTGGTGAAAATATGATATGAAAAAACATCTCTACTGTGAATGCGTAAGTTACTATCAGGGTTGGGATCAGTGGTTTCAATGTAGATGGTGTTCTGCAAAGCAGACCGCCAACGGTGTTCTCCTGGGTGATATTTATTCGTTTCTGTAGCACTTTTATTTAGCTTCTATTTAGCTAACCTGTTTGAATGTTCGAGCTGTTTTAGAAAGCTGCTTGCACTGAAAAAATCTTTTGTCGTTAAATATATATCTAGTTAAATGTATTGTGTACCCTAAGATGGTTTTGCCGTACTTATTCATGCGTGCACAGTTTTACATACTTGATTCTTTCAATCACACGAAAATTCATTAAAAATCTTAGGCTGATCCTTTGCATTGACCTAACCGCATGGCATCGACTGGAAACGCTGTATGTAGCTGATTATAAGCCCCCAAGGATCTAGTCTTTAATAGTAGTAAATATCAACTATTGTAGGGTCTCGCATAGAATATCTGCAGATTACCTTCATTAGTCCTAATAAGAATTTTAGATTATTTCAGCGCTTCGAATTTAAAATGGGTATTAAAGATGTCAAGATTACGTTACACGTTCGAGCCATATTTCCGCTTCATTTCTTTCAGGAGTCGATGAAGGGATGCGACCCGAAGTTTCTGCGTAATCTGCGTTATATCAAAGCTGGAACCCGTAGGGTCATGAAGGAGAAAAAGGCCAAGGCCAAGAAGTAAATAAAGCCAATTCCAACAACTATTTCGGTTGAAATTTGATGCGTTTTCATTTGTTTGCATGATAATTAATCATTTTTGTACATTAGACTTTTGTCTGCGCGTGTTATTGATTAAATCTGATCTGGTATCAGCGAGTGGAGGGTTTTTGTTGGACGTGAAACCACTGATTTTGGACGGAAACAGTCGTAAATCTGTTTTGCTTTACGATTCACTATGAACAGTTCAAATCGTTGACGAAGGCATCCCTGAGCGGCGTAGACTGGTTCAACTCAAAACACACTAAAAAAATCTTACGATAGTTACTTTTTTAAGACAACATCCCGACTTACATTGTATATAGATAATGACTTTTTCAAGGAAATGGGGCGCAGGGCCCACATACTTTCAGAAAAAACTAAATTTTTACGGTGATATATAATAATCGCATAAAATGGGAAGAATAATATTAATAAAGACATGCAATGATAGCAGTGGTTATAATAGTAGCCTAGAAGTATAAAATAATGCTCACACAGCGTAATGAAACCTTGTGGCTTATATGAGCGGAATATCTTGCGGTCGTATGATTCGTAAGTCTCTGATATATATAATAAATAATAATTGATATAAAAATTTGGTCACACAAAAGGTTTAAGACAATCGTCAACTCTGTATATAAGAAAACGTACTCCTAAGTACCGTATAAACAGATAAAAAAATGTCTGTGTTTATTAAGTCTTTGTATAATTTTATGTAGCAATTTCCATGTCTGATCTCAATGGGATGTCTCCAGCACACACTTTCTTTCAATTTCTATTATATCCGACTTCTATAGAAGTCAGAACTTTTGTCTGTATCTCCATAGTATGTACTACAAGATAAGGTATTCAATGAATCTTTAGAAATTCACTACGTTTTTGCATGTGTTTCGTAGCATTTATACATATGTAATATTAGATGTCATATCTCGTGGTCTTTGAGCAGCCTACGTGTGTAAATGACGAAGTTGAAGCAATTCTATTATAAAGTTGGGAGTTAATCGTTTGTTTACTTTGACCCTTTGTTCGCTGAATGCAACATCCGATCTGTTCTGGGTCTACTAAGGCTACATTAACACTTTGCCGTGGCTTCGAAACTTTTCTTGCATTGTGACTACTACTCTATCCTCAAATTGGACGTTGATCCGTTCTAGCGATTCGAAATTATGCGTGGAGGTCGCGCTCTTATCATCTGCGTGCTGCTCTTTTTTGTGTTCCTCACTTTTATCGTGTTAATTTTAACAGTTATAGCTCTAACACCCCGAGGCAGCAAAATACAAAGCACTATAAGCCCGTACAACCCTACAACAAACGCAGTTATTCATCCCAAGGACGTATGAAAGTAGGACCTCACTGAAAAAAGTCGTATCGACATACCTGTCTGGTGACACATCCATCGAAGGTGAAACTAGTATTTGATATTAGCGGACAGCCGGACATAATAGCAGTGACAGCGAAATACAGAATGTTAAATTCAATAATGGATGGAAGATCGACTTCGAACAATAATTGGCGGCCTCGGGAACATCTGCTGCTTTTTTCAGTTGAAATAGGACACGTAGAAATATCGATGGATACTAATTATCTCATCGACGACAGACGTAATGGAGCAAGCATTTGTTCGTTACTTTCATTTATATAAGACATTAAAATAATCAACTTACTACTAAATCTATGAAAGTTGTCAATTAGGTATAAGATGTATAAATATACATGTTATTCGGTAAAAAAGAAAACTGAAGGAAATGAAATGACTAACTATGTGTAGTAAGAAGGCAGACTACCATACCTGTATAAACCAGAAATGCAGTTTTGACATCGTAACTTTCGATAAAATCGTAACTATACTTTTTGAATCTTTCGTAATTTAAAAAATATCAAATTTTGTTTAGAATGACAAAGTGAAAGTAGTCTATTAAACAGTATTAACTAGCTGTTTAATGTAGTCTATGATCTAATAATCAGTGAAAGTAGTCTATTAAGACGTATTAACTAGCTGCTTAATTAAGTCTACGATTTAATAATCGAGCACAAAACAAGTGAAAGTTTTTCAGACGTATTTGTTCAAAAACCTATTCGCGAAGCTGCTATGATGACTTCGGGCGCTGTCCCAAAAGATTTTAATGCCCCAAATGATCTTAGTATAAATTAAGATAATTGGGTTTAGACCTAGATATATTTTCAAAAACATTATAGACGTTTATATACGACATCAAAGTTTGTTTATTTTGTTCATACCAAATATTTAGTGGGTATCCATTTGACAAACCTACACCGATACTAATATGAAGATATAAAGGCTAGCTTCTTGATTATTGTTATCGTTCATTATATTACTATTACATATTAGTGTCATTACCGTCACACTCATTCACAAATATTAACTGTTACCACATATAAAAGGGTGAAACTTGGTACTTATGCATGCACGCATGCTCCTTTGGCCATGTTCTTCCCATAGGGACATCAAGTTCAATCATTACCCACAATAGCTTCAGTTTTTCTAAATATTTCGTTCGGTACGCTTGATGCGCACATGCATGGCGACATGTTGCTAGAAAGCGATTCTTGTGTGTTAATAAAGAAGCGCCATCCGATCTTATATTTGCGCGGATTCAGGGAACACTAGATGTGTGTTTTCTATACTGTTGTGGTTATCAGCTAAAAACGCTCATCTGAAGAGCCTATTAAATGCACCAATATTCATTACTGTAAATCGGAAGAAAGGCCAATTTTGGCAAGTTGTTATACCTGAGTATTTAATTACGGATATGCAAAATTTGGACTTAAATCTTAATAAGCTTATGATGTGACGATAAGACAACAATCTAATTTACATAGTATGGCTTAATGGCTGAGTAAACCTCTAACTTCGTCATATTACCAGAATTATTCACATTTGTCGACACAACTGCTAATAGTGACACAAGAGCTTTCCACAACAAAACATCGTATTAGTGGCAACGAAAAAAATCAGGCTCTCGGCCATCTAACTGAAAACCGAATTAGTTTTAAAAGCATTACATTCAAACGTGCAAAGACATATAAATGGATGAGTTGACTAATTATAGATTATAATATTTCCATAGATCAGATATGAAGAAGTAGCGCGTGAATGATTTGATTCGCTCGTTTCGCTTAAACAATACTATATCATACAAGTTTATGGGATTGACCAACAGGAACAGCATAACGGTTAGTTTTGAAAAAGAGGACCACTTCGTGTTGTGTTGTATGGGCTCTCGGCTATGCCTATACTGACGTTTCAAATAAGCTCCTTGTAGGAGACAAACGCGAGTTAGCAATCACATAGGACAAAACATCGGTAGATAATCGAAAATCGAAAGGCACGGTAGAAATGTGGAAGATGACAGAAAAGCAGTGACTAATGTCTTTACGCAAGCTATAAATATAAAATAAAATAAAGTGCAGACGCTTTTGGTGAAAATGTGGTTGTTTCTTTGCAATACAGTAATCTTGACGAATACGGAACAGAGCGCATATGACGGTCTCGTTATACTCGTTTCTTTTTCTACATATTTCGATATATTTTCGAAAAACTATAATATCGATATAAAATAGAGTGGTTGTACACACCGAGTGATTTTTAGCCTATCTCAAAATGACGACAGTTAATAGCAGGAACCTCAAGAACGCTATTAGGCTATTTTTAGCAACATCTTACTTATTCTTTTTATCAACTGCAGTTTAAAGTTAACTCAAACTCCTAGCACTGGAATTTCATATCGTTCCTGTATTTATGTAACACTGTGTATGCGTGTAGGTTGGTTCTTCTGTTTATTAAAAAGGTGTCATTTACCACGGATGTATGCATATAGTGGTATACAAACTGGTAATGCCTCTGCAAAATTTCGTATCACTAGATCATAACTCACAAATGTTTCCTATGACATTTGACAACAACCCGTTAGTTGGGTTGATGACAAAACAGTTGCGAATGTCTAGCGCGATGGCATCTGGGACAATTTAATCGAAGAATATGGAAATATGTGAAGATTGTCAAGCACGAAAGATGAATTCGATAGGAAAGAGTAAGTTGGGTCGATATTAACGGAATTCTATTTGAAATTTAATTTCGTTAATTGCGTATTGTCTTCTGAAAGCCAATATAGAACTTGATATTCTTACGTTATCTGTTTTTGACAGTTAACATAGGGCCTCGAATAAGAGGGTTGAGGTGTTTACGTTTCTCATTATCCGTGAACGCACGTTGCTGTTGCTTTTTGACAGAACTCAATAGTTAATACTAGCACAGTTATTATATTGTTGAATTTATAGTAAATTTGGCTGACATGATTTGCCCATTCCACCTATATATATATATATATATATATATATATATACATTCACAGTTCACTATATTTGAGGTCGTCAGTTGTAGAAAGTCGTCTGGATATGTTGGGAGCATCTAAATGTTGGTCCTGGGCAGAGTGCTCACGGGGCCCGATGCGAGGCATTTGATGCGATGATGAGTAGTTGAAGCTTAGAGCATGTCCGATCGTCGCATTGCGGAACGACTTACGGATACGTTTGTATATGGACATCTTCTGTTTTTTGTGTGAACCATTTCCTATGTAGATGTGTCGTATTTTTCGTTATAGATATATAGCTTTTGACGTCAATTTCAAAAATATTCTCGAGGTGTTATAGTACTTGCTTCTCTTATCAGATAATATACATTTTCGAGGACAAAAAGTAAGCTCGAAAACAATAATTCTGTGAAACTACAATATGAAAATAGTATTTGTTGTTTTCATGTTGTTCCTTAGTTATGCGACAAATTCAAGAACGAATTACCTTGAATTTCGTTGGAGGAAGTTGTCTGAATCGCAACTCCGTTAGCGGCTGCAGCGCTGTCGAGGGCGTGCGCGAGGGAATCAATCGACATTGACAAGTTGGACGTCGAGCCAGTAGGACCGTTTAGGAGTGATTCTGAGTTCGTACCCGTCGACGTAAATGACCCCGCTGAATTTGTAGATCGAAGAGCCCTTTTGTGGCCGCCACCCCCAGCAGATGCCGATGATGTTTCACCTGTTAGTAGACCAGCTTCGATAACCTAAACGTATCAATCGGCAAACGAAGAATGTAGCTTGTATTTAATGATGAACGTAGTAAATTTGTATAAATTTAGTAAATATTTTTTGTCTCCCTTGAGGGTTGTTTATCGGAGAATATTCGTACAAAAGGCGAAGACGACTGATTAGTAGGTCATAAGGAATTGCTATTCCCATAGCATTTAAAAATGTTCTTCCCAAAGTAGCCCAAAGTACACGTGAAGTAGACCTTTATTGAAAATATCATTATGAGATAAAATGTGTTTTTTCTTAGTTTGTTAGTGGCAAGTATATGTGTATTTGACACGAAGCTGGTAGGCTGACATTCTACTCTAGGAGAAAAAGCAGCAGCCATAAAAACAAAATCAAACGTGTTCAGCTATTGTTCCAAAGTTCATATTTCCTCCCTCTTTGCGAACAGCTAAATTGTATGAACTCCGTTGTAGGGAATTCTGCAATAAAGTAAAAATAAGAAGACATTACGACAAATCATCGACACGGCAATCCGTAGATGGCGCTGCCGAACTAAGGACAAATAGCTAACACTATTTTACAAATAAGAAGCTTGTTCTACAACATTACCTTACTAAATAAGCATCTTGAAATTATGTTTTATCAAGAAATATATGTTTGTCTTGTCAACTTACGGAAGCGGAGTGATGTCGCGTGGCTACCGACTGCGGTGATGCGCCGACGCAAACATTAGCTTGTCCTGCACTTTCTGACTCAACTATTTGGCGGGCACTTTCTCCTAATGAATCATCACTCGAGTCGTCTGTAGCAAATTCGGGTCAATACGTAAAGAAGGCGTGTAGCAATAATGCAGAGTTTTCGACACGTTACAGTTTTAATAAGACAGAGTGTTCGCGCCGCATAACATGGAAATAGAAGTATTATTTGTACTTCTGGCCCTGAGATACGGTAAATGACGTACCGGCCCACCTTTCTCAACGAATAGCATGCATTTGCTCTAATGTATTGAGTATTAGCTGTATTTTTAATTTCTAATAGTACGTCGTACTTTCATCGTATGAGTTCCGCCATATCATGTCTAAAACAAAGTTTAGCACTTTTTTAATCATTGAAAGAAGAATTGCAAAATTCTTTTCACATGTACTGAATATATTATACCACAGATAAAATTCCTCTATGCGCCACAATCCATCTGGAGAAGTCAGTCCCTACACAAATAGTTTTATAAACCATAACTACATATTATCCGGCTTAGTTTTTGCTCACAATATGAACAATAATACTACTTTATCGACAAAAATCAATTGTCAGTAGACAAACACGTCGATGCGTCTTGCCGGATTCGAACTAGAAACCGTGAATTTCTGTAATACTAGCACAAACCATTAGGTCATTCGGTAGATTTTTCATTTTTTTTGGAAGTGGTGTTCCTTGAAGGGGCGGAATTAATTATTTTAATTGAAAATTTTTATGAAACGGTATTTATTTCCAGAAATGCCTCTTCTCGACGTCCGATGGCATTACAGGCCGATTATAGCGTATAAAACAGCGAGCAGAATCTTTACGAACATATTTTATCTTCTTTTATGTCTCTATTCTTCTAGGCGGAATTCTGTGCAGGCAGTCCATGATGTAAATACCGTTAGTGAGTTAAGCTGTAGTGTTCTTTTTGGCCACACGCCTAAATGTAAATAGATTCGAAAAATCACCGAAGCACTCTAGGCACTGCCCTCAAGGTCGACTCCATAGCTCTAAGGAGAATGGATATCTGTTGAGTCCACCAGCTAACGCAGCAATCTGATGACATTTAGTTGTGACTGGCTTTTTCCAAAAACCAACTTAAAACTAATAACACAGGGATGTTCATGCAATAACGAAACAAGATATAAGCAATATTAGATAGTAGCAATCCTTCGGATCCAATTTTCAGACCATTAATACCATTTCAGTTTAAAGCAATAAGACTCAGTCTAAAGAGGGAAAGTCTACAGCATATCCGTACCTTTCTGCGCCATTCATCGAAGATGCACTGACCATTGATCAACTCCGCAATAGTTGTGCAAGTTATTTGTGTGCCAAATGGACGGAGAAGTTGACTCCACTATTGACCTTAGCTCATGCATTTCTGTCGGAAATTTGGCCTGTGTGAATTTCAGGCGGAAATCTCAGCCAATCTTGAAAAGCTTACCTAAAAACGATTCGTTACGCCTCTACAGGAGACAATTTTCAAATTCTATAACCATCCAAAACGTGCGAATCTCGCTTAATACCAGGTCCCAATTTGGAATCCAGTAAGATCGCTTGGCTCAAAAATGTGTACAACACGCAGCAGAAATTGCCAAAATTGATTGTACCCGTATTAATTGCACGATTACAGGAATTCTCTAGTCAGTGACACAGCCTATTGTAAAAGCGGCCAACTTTGAATCTAGCCATGCATACATTGATTTAACGTTTGAATTGATATAGATTTTGTGCACATCAACTAGAAAGAGAGTACTTACCAGAGTCAGATACGTGGAGTGTCTTCTTAATGTCGATCTGGCTCGCAGCAGGAGTCATTCCTGGAGTTGAGGACTCTGAATGATTTTTATACCGTTCGCTATAACGAATCATCTGTAAATATGTAGAGACAAACAGTCGACGTAACAATACGATAAAGTAGCGTCTGTAAAGCTGTGATACCAAAGCTGGAATACAAGTTTTTACTGTGTTGCACAATATTATTCCCCATGTGCTATAGATTTATGTTATAGTTTACCAATTATCAACTAGATGCAAGTTAATTTGTCTATCTTAGTCGTAGAATGAAGGTTTACACGTTAGTGAAGACTGTTGGCCGTTTTCTTAAAGATATCGGAGCTCTTTTACTTTGTTAAACTCTGAAGTTAATGTAAAAGTGCATTTGTGAGAACAAATTTCCAATACAGGCTATAAAGCGTTCTATTGAGCATGTACCCCAAAGGTCAAGAAGGCTTTTAACGCTTCGAACCGAACAAGGCGAACAAAACCGAGGCTAAAAATTTGCCTACAAGCGAATTGGATACACTGGAAAACGTAATTCTGTCACTGACAATTTAAATGGTCAGGTTAATCCTACTTCTTTCTTTACCGAAGGAACTACAACAGTATATATACTGTTGGAAAATATCCAAGTATGTGACTATAGGCATAGCGTGTTTAATTAAGAGAGACAATTTCAGGACCAATCTATCCCTAATATCAAGACAGTGATATTAAAGTCACGAACATGAATCGAACACAGCTATAATATGGCCGAACAAGGCTACGATAAGGCAAGATACTCCTCTAGTTAGAGTGTCCTATTGCAGTTTTATCTGAAACTTACGCATAGAATAATTGCATTGCAGGACGCATTGAAATGTCTATAAACGTGAGTTCGTTTAATCATGACGATCGTCGCGCGCCAATTCAAATCGGACATTTATTCTGTGCGAACTACCGGAGTGGGGTAGGCTACCGATCGACTATAATTATCATGTAGGGATAGCTGGCGAGTTATGGTAATCTATTTCTATTTAGTTTATTACTATTATTACTAGGTATCCTAGCGCAGTTGGTCGTAACCCTGCAATTTTTTTGAGCAATCAGCTTAGTTTTTGTTCCATGATGAGTATCACTTAGCTATACTATTGAAGATCTGCGCTTGCCGTTGACGGATTATGATTCACAATTCTGCTAAATTTTCTCATGCACCCACATTTACATTATGTTGATTATAAATAGGGTTAAGGAGATATTTTGATAAGCTACAAATGCCAGATGTAGACTAAGTATCGAGACGCTTCTTTTCTTGATTCAGCTAGTTAATTGCAGCCTTACCTCCCAGCAGAAGCTTGCTGGCTTGGGTTGCCGGAAAGCAAATAGAACAGTTGGTTTTCGACGATAAGTGGGGCTTCCTTGCAAAAATGTTCGTGTCTAAATGCCGTAGCTCTGTTGTTCGAATATTCAGACCATGCGGCCTGTTTTACCGCAGATCTTGCGTATGCTATACCAACAGCGCGTGTTTCGGATGATGAATGCAAGATTCGGTTCGATTTGTTTTGGCTGTATCCTAATGGGGCAAAAACTATTGGCATGGACTAGAGTTTCCGAACACATCGTAATCAACGAAGCCGTTCCCAGATGCACACTAACTCAATCGGGTGTCCGCAGTTTGATATCCAACCCGTGCATCGGTAATGAAGTGACTTGTACATGAAATAGAAGTAGTAAACTTGATGATCAGGACTATAAAATAAAATACTGATGGTGTGTGCAAACATAGCCTTATGATCTATTTAAAAAATGGGAGCCTGTTAAAAACACCTTACCGTTCCTTCTGGAAACTCCAGTTGTGGCCACAAACTGGCCAAAACAAAACGACCTTAAGTAAAGCTCTAGACACATGACAGTGCTTACTAAATTTAACCCCATATAATGGAATGAGTAAATGCGAATTCGTAGTATTTATTTATAGTCTTTTGATAATAGTAACTAAAAAACTGTTAGCTGTGACAGCCTCCTCAGACCAGCCAAGAACGAAATCAGTACTTGTTTTTAGCCATATTTTTCTTTACGTTTTTAATAAAAATAATCGTGTTCTCTAGTTTAACGGAGGTTCACATTAAAACATATTTTACTTTTATCCACGCATTTGGTTTTTTCAATCATTCACTAGAATTTTTCGGTGAACGAACGGCCAGCATATTGAGCTTTGTTAATTTCAGCTAGGTGTTTCTAAAAACTTTTCGTTTACCTAAACAAAACTGGCCTTTACCTAACCTTACATATAGTTAAGATTTAATGTCTATGGGGGTATCCCAGATTTAACTTGTACAAAACGGCATGTGCTATAGAAATTTGGCTTTCTAGCATTTGCAACGATTTTATCGGGATAGGTAATGACAGTTTAAAATGGGGATAAGGCACTGGGCAGGCCACAGTAGTCTTTCACGGCACGTTGTGCAGTGAAGTTATTTAAAACATTATTACCACGACAATATATAAAACTAAAGCTCGTCTTGTTGTAGCTTTGCTACATATACATCGAAAGGAAATATATTAGGCAAATACATTTTGTTTTTATAAACATGGTGCAGTGGTGGAAAACGTATCTTCTTCTAGGGCAGATGGACGGCGTGGGTTTCGTTTTTGTTGAAAAAATCTAATCTAATAACACAAAAATGTGACTTGCTGTGCTGAACGTGAGACTCTACCCACAGTTTCAAAAAAAAAAAACGGGTCTACTATTTATTTAAGCAGCACTGCTCCACTCGAACTTCACTTACAAGCAATAAAATGTACACTTTTTTGCTAATAGGTTTCGATAAGCCTCTATGATACACCGTCTTATTATTAACTGCTTGATTTAGAAATTGATAAACTATGGAGAAAACGAGTTTCTATAAAGGGGTTTAAGCGTTTCTAGCTTCGTAGCGCTTTCGTCCGTTTATCTCCTTCAATGGTCTCTAAAGGCAATTCAGAAAATCTGTGTGTTCTCGTTACAATATGACGCTTCTCATATACGTTAATTGGGAGTCAATCATGGTCATCAGTAAGATGTTTTCAGCTTTGCCTTGCGAGGAGGAATATCAAATGAGAGAAATGAGACAGTAGTTTCGAAACACTAACCTTAACGCTTTTGTTTTTTGTCTCTTTTTGATGGTTTATAACCCCATTCCGTAAAGTACTACAGAAAAAGGTGACTTCGAACTTTCGAGGCGACTTTTGAGGTATGATTCCGGATAGCAGGCCGACTTTACATTTAAGCAACTTTTAAGCTTCGATTAATAAAGTGTTCGCGTTAAACAATGTTGCGACCACTGGAAGCATCTGTTATTTTCTCTATATGGCAATGTTTTCTCACAAACAGGTTGTGTTGTGTTCACGGTACATTGGTGCATGAATCCTTTGAAATCGTTCGACTGACTCAGGGTTGCCACCCAGGGTTGCACCAAGGCCAGTACTGTTAGAGAATTTCCTTGAAAACGATCACAAAGGAAGCTGCAACAAATGAGTGTATAAAACCCTCTGCCAGATACGTAATTACGTTGGAGATGCTTGGGCCGTTTTACGAAACCTGTTGTGTATCATCTAGTCATAACTATATTTAAATGAGATTTGAAAATATTAACAGAACCTCAACATGTTTTATATTTACGAAGAGAATCTTGTATACAGTTTATTGCATGCCTTTTTTTATTTTCTAGTGTGTAGGAGATAGGTTTAGAAGAACGGTAAGGAAGTATATTCTCGAAAAACATAGATAAAATAATTTCGGAATAATAAGTGAATCATTTTAATTATCGCGTGGCACAACAAGCAAGTAGAAAAAAAATTAAGAAGAAACATTTTTAATTTTCATTGTAGAATGCCAGTTGTTAGTGTATTTTACAAAACCGGCGTTTTTTGGACCAGACTGCACCACTACCAAAAATCATTCTACTAAGTAAACTGATTTTGGACAACCTTCATTCTTCTACCTTGTTAATGCCATCGACGTGACGAAAGAACATGTGAGGAACGTATGAATTTGCTAGGAACACACAAGGTTATTAAGTAATAAATGAGGTTTTTTACGGCGTCACGTTCGCTTTCGTCATAAATTGAACATATCTTTGAAAGCGTCAAAACTGTTCAGTATCAGCCCCTCTAGAATACGATAAAGGTCGGCTAGTATAGATGTTACGCTTAGAAGATCGATAGAACGAACAATTCAAAAGGTCAAAACTCGAAAGTTTTAGTTAGAAAAGAAAATTAGGCCATTCGTTTATACCACAGTATGACTACTAGAACGTTATCAGTTTAAAGATATATTGAGGGCGTCGAATTTCGATCATATTTAACTTAATTTCACTAAATCACCACAGAAACAGGTGCGTCACCTATGCACTTCACAGATTAATTCTAGAACAACACTTCTCGCCGCTATTTCACGTATTCGACCATTATAATATGGCTAAGCTAAAGGACGGCGGTTCGAATTGAAATAATTCATGTACATTTTGTCAAAATCGACGTATTTATATAATTATGCACTTTTGTAATAGGCTTGAAAGTGCAAACTTAACAAGTTTTGGCCTGGATACTGAAAATCAGGGAACTCTAAAATACTTGCGGGTGTTTGAGCATGGGTTAAGCAGTCATAACTTTTAAATGGGGAAACATTTGAATCTTGAGCAAGTTTTCTTGGCAGAAGCAAAGCTCAACGCCTAAGTGAGATCAGCAACACAGTAAAGACTGAGCGGATAGGAAAACAGCCAGACAAAAACATTGTATAGAGAGTTACTAAAGAGGATGCCTACATTAGGTGTATGTTAGGTGATCATGTGGACACTTCAATTTCAAGTGGGGATATCCGTCTGACAACAGCTCTAATAAAATTGCCGCCTAAAAATGTTGCGATGACTTCCCTAGCATGGGCAGTGCATGCCTTCATAAAGCCATTTTCATGGTTATTACGCATTCACCGTGGTAGGTATTTGTCTGTGCAAATCCACGATCATACTATATATCCTTTTTACACGTAAGGCTTCTTTTGTCAGATATTTGGTAGCATACCTGTGAGACTTGGTGGGATGTTCTGAGAGTGTGAAAGCAGTTCGTTACTTTCCTTTTTGTCTACTTGCAGTTCATTTTTAGATTTTTCCCTCTGACTTTTTGATTGTACCCCGTATACTTCTGAGATCTGGTTTGCGACATCAGTGATAACTATGCAGCACTTACCACCATTAGAAAATTTCAACGCGTTGATACTACCGTATGCGGAAGCGCCCTGAAGAATACGTTGGCTCGTTTCTTCTAAGCCTTATCTAATCTGTCTTATGTATGTAGGAATCTCTATGTGCCAACGTGCAGGTCACAAAGAGCTCTTTTTGCCGACGGACTTCATTTTGATTCAATGCTCGCTGGCGTGAGACAGCCATTACAGCGTCGTACTCCATACGGTAGCACATTGGTAATCGTTCCCGTTCCACACGGGATTTTTTGAGTAAGTTTGAGCCTTTTACCACTCTTTAGGTACATTTTCTTTATTGTAAGAGCAGGTTTGTATACTGCGCAAATCACACGGAATGAAGTTTCGCCCTATTTCGACATGGCCGGCACATATCAGTTTAGATCTCTATTAATACGAAACCAGATTTTAACGTGGACTCTCTAAGCCGTACTATATAGAGTTAAGGCTAACTAATTATACAACGTATTTGTTACGACGTATACCTATACTGGACGAACCAATGGAAACCTGAAAATATGCACTTTACGTTTTTTAGACACTCGAACTTAGCTAAAAGGATCAAGTTTCGTGCTGGTATTTGTGTTTTGACTAGGATTTACGTTGTACAACCGCATGACATTGCCTGTTTATACATAGCATGTTTATATACTAATATAATTTTATGTACTTATATGTCTACCTATTTAATCAGGTCTGATTAGTTAAAGATCCACACAAGAAGTGTGTTACCCTAACAGATCAAGTAGTGTGTTGTAGATCAGCTCTAAAAGTAAGGTTGTTTAGCCCGAAAACAGACCTTGGACTTGTATTGAACTGGAGTTAACATTACAGGTTTAAACCTTAACCTTTGTTTAGGAAAGACAATAGATCAATTACAGTGAGTTTGTTCCCATACGCACAACAATTCACGTCGCCTCAAGGTCGAAGTGGTTATCAAATTAGTGTTGCATAAATTTAGCGCATGTAGATGGAATCGCAGTGTAGCCTTTGGTTACCGCAGGCAACGTATAGTTGGTGGGCAATTTTGCGAAAAAGGTATCCATTTCTCAACGTATTAGGGATATGTACGACCACCGAATGCTTGCAAAAAGCATCAAAAGTTTACAGCTGCTAGCCTGCTAGAATTGACTTGTTTCTCAAATACTCGAGATATAACTGTTACTACACTTCATACAACACTTCCGATATGATTTTGTCCGATCTGCTGGGAAAATACCATCTTCGTGCTTCAGAACGCTTTGTCTATTAAAAACATAGGAAAGTAAGCGCCAAAAGACGAAATACGTTCCCCAATATGCTTAGTTTAAGCACTTTTCACAAAAATTCACTAAATGCAGATAAACGAAACTGTTATAACTGTAAAAATAAAAAAAAAAAAAAAAAAAAAAGGTTGACTGCAAGACAAGACATTTTAAATTCCTACAACGCAATACTGCCTTCAATCTTGTGGGTGATAGTATAAACTAATAGTAAGCCAGTGACAATGATTACTTTTTGGGCATCACATGAATTTTTTTACCTAGACCTGTGATAGATGGAAGTTGGAGCATGTTCGTTCTGCAAATAAATATACACTTGCTCTAGTTCAGCCACGAATCTCCTCAGCAGATCGTTACCAGTGTTCTAGAATACGAAAAGGTATACCATCATGTTTTTTTAGGACTCTTGCGACCTATACGAAAATCTGACTTTATAAAAGCAAAAAGTTTATATTCTCCCATATCAAGCAGCTGCTCTCGATTGATTTTATAAATATTTGGTTTCCACCAATGGTCAAGTCTTGGTTTAAGCCTATATTTTTTTACATCAATACGTAAGGTATATCGATATATGAAGCCCTCTTAGATATTATCATTCGTCGATGTGGGTCATGTATGGTTGCGCAATTTGGCAGGTATTTTGGCGGCATTTGCACAAGCTGGACCTTTGAACGGGCAACCCGCCCGAAGTTCACTCTAAGCGCTGAGAAGGTTTGCTGAGCGGGCTCAGATTGTTACACATATCTACTTATACATTTCCTGCTATAAACTTCAAGAGTACAGAACTGAACTAGCATAGTGGTACAACTTTAAGCGTTACTTGCGTGTCCCATTGTATTAGATGGTTTTAGAGACAATCGTGTCCCTAGCTAGGAAGGTATAGTCCCTCACGTTAGTGCGTATCAATCCGCGGACATCCGAATCCGGGACGCGAGGACAAATCCGCCGATGCTATTATTTGCTGTCGGACTTTGCTATTGAGGGCAATCCAAAGTGAGGTACTTTAGTATCGGAGTAATGTTAAGATTAAACAGCTATCGTGCTTGATCTTGTCACAAAGGGGAAACACTCAGGGTAGCAAAAGATAACCCTGAATAAACAAATAACATATATGTGCGCGACTGATGTGCACAGGTTGAAATTTGTGTTGCAAGTAACCAATCCAAGCACGTCAGTGACGTAAATGTGAACCCCATGTTTTCTTTGGGCATCTTCTATGACGGTTATATACGATATGTTATGTATGTATAAATGCTGACATTTCTAGTCGAGAGACGATCCAAATGGCGGTTCAGAGTGCGAAGTCCGACGCTGTGTTGCAAAACACGTCTCGGATCGGTATAGCATTATCGCAGGACACATAAATTGTTACACAGATATAAACTAATTGGTGTGAAAAAAAATTTATCTTCTACCACACCTGTTACCATATCTACACTGTATATAACACACATGTGATGCCCCAAAGCGTGTAACAAACTTTACTAAACTAGGAAAATATTATCTGAGGAATTAGATTATAACGGGCTTGCATAGTTTGTTGTCAAATGTCACCGCATTTTGCCGCCACTGACCTGAATAGGATTTGATTGGCTATAGTTTTGTGCGTTGAATCTTGCCCTACGCTCTCTTTCAATTGCCTCAAAAGCGTAGCCAGGAAGACCTTTAAAAAACCAAGCGCCAGTCTTTTTCCACACCTGAAACACAGGAGCAGCCATTTGTTAAGCACAAAGTCATATAGCTCATATGGAGCCAATCTCATTTTAAATATTTGCATCTTATTATTTAAACGGTGTGTACCGATGCTAGAACGTGCAACGCCGTATGTGGCACGGCAAATTTTCCCGTGTAACCTCATTATAGTTACATAATGACTTATAATAACATACATACACATAGACTACATATTAAGGCGTACATAATAATCAAATTTAAAAAACGAACTACATGCCGAAGCTTACAACATAAACAAAAGGCCGAAAAAAAAAATACACCAATTGGCATGACGGTTATTCTTCGCTCGAGACTTTCGGAGAAATAAAGCATCATGTTTAGATTTAGACTATTTGTATTGCAGTCAGTGTACAGCACAATCTGTATACCCATGCGACTTTTTTCTTTTGTATAGTAAACATAACATTTATATAGATTTATTTGAATAAAATCTTATGGACTTGCCAAAAGTTATTATTTGTTATGTATGATAGATACATATAAGAAAAAGGCATTTATATTGAAACAGCGAAACTAACTACTTCAGCAAATGTCGTTGCTAACGGATACTATCCAAATTTAATATCGTTTAGAGATGCTTCTAACTGAATACATTAGTCGGTCAGAAGACGATAGATAGATAGACATACCTTTTTTTTGAGAGCTTACCAAAAACTTATTTGGTGCTTGGCAGGATGCAAGGGACGTTGGTGCCAAACATCAAATGATATACTGACAGCGTATGCCAGATGCAAGGAAAGGAATATATCTCTTGAGGTGGTCAGAAGGAGCTTTTCTTAGTGGAAAAAAACAAGCATGCGAAATAGGAAATGAATTTAATGGTACATCACAACCTTCGCTGTTGTTTCATGTTTCACCTGGCTCCAAAATAATATTTAAAGCTATTAGTTGTTAAAAGGTTGGGATCCTTAGAACCCAGTCTTTTGTCTACATCCGAGCAGATCAAAGAAACCGTTTCCTCCATACTGATGAACATCCGAACTGTTGCCCTGAATGTAGCAAAGCTTTCTGCCATGCCCTTCTCAAGTTACGTCAAGACCGAAACCGCCCTTTTATATCTGTATAAAATAGTGTCTTGGTGAAAATTTGTCGCTATTATCCTTGACTGGGGTACTCAAGAGTGAGTACATTAACCGCTGTTCCCACGAAACCTAGGTTGCCATTTATGCGTACGCCGCTACGTACTACTGCTAGAAATAGAAACAAATCGTGCATCATGTAGCATCTTGAACGAGGATGGTTATTTACGTTATCGTCCGTGGACGCGTGGGTGCTGTACGTACCCTCCAGACGGAGCGTTAAGCGTCCATCTGATATTGCAAAGGTAATTTGCTTACTAAATTTAGAGACATGTGGTGGCTCGAAAATGACTATAAACACAGTTCGTTTTGTCTGGGGGCCAGCTGTCTGCAGCAGTACTTAATAACAGTGAGCTAAGGTGTTTATTTAGACAAAGAAACCCTGTCCGCCCAAATTTCAAATGAACCAAATTACTGGGTTTGCGAAATAGCGATTGTCTAGACACGAACTAACCTATTGCAAACGGATGCTTACTATTCAACCGTACCTTGCGGCTAACGCTGCCTAGCCATAATCCGTAAATATGGAAATAAACCGAATGAAAAGTCTATTCTATAGAAGGATTTGCGCGTAACACACATCCTCTTTCTACCATTTTCGGGGTAAGGAATTATACGAATTATAGGCGAAATTTCACGTTGGCGGCAGCCCGTACCGCATATTGGACTAAAGATCATTGACATTTAATGATGCTGGTCAAGAAAACAGCTACTGCTGCACACTTTGCCGTCTCCGAATGGCAACGTTCGCCTAAATTGATTAGATCAAGCAGAAGCAGATATGCAATTTCATGGAAGAACTATTGCATCAGACTGCCGTCGAAATACCTATTAACTATGATAGTAAGTAGTGAGAGATACAGGTTGTCCCACTTTATAGAAGGTCCTGTTTCACAACTTCGATTCACGATTGCGTCCAATCTACTACTTTTGATTATCACCCAAGTTTGTGCAACATGTCTACGTGCATTTGTATGTGTAGGTGCCTCTCCGTCTGCCCCTTCCAGACAAGTGTTGCAATACGATTATGTGTGGCACGTATTACGAGATCAATACGTTGAAAAAAAAGCTAATATTCAAAATGTAGACAAAAATTGACTGCTTGTAATGTGCAAAGTATAAGACAATAGCATTGTTTGATCATATAGCCCAGCTCCGTGGTTTGACGCTCAGCTTCTGACGGCTTCACTTATCGTTAGATTTCTAACAGGTATAACCCTTTGATGATGGGTATGATGAAGGACTCGTGGAAGCGCTACTTAGAAGAGAACCTCAGAGATCTGACGGTACCGGTTGGGTGCGCTAGGGAGACATTGAACAGGGAAACTTTGGAATTCGGAAGTGGAGAAAATGATAAATCTAAAACTCTTAGCCAAACTATAATAGTTCGACGATTATTGCAATTTGTCTTTCCAGATCTTTATTCTTTCTGGAATAGTGCTTGTAATGATTATGCTAAGACATCAGTTGGGACAACCAAGTCTTTTCGAGCGAGCGATTAGGGCAGATCGCGGGTAAACAGGGGCTTCTCGAATGAAAATTTGACCGTTGCTTACATAAAGAAAGCCACAAGTAAATTAACGTTGAAAAATGCATTTTACAGGTACGTATGAACTTTAGCTTTGTCTTTGTTTAGGTCTAAATAAGTAAGACACAGGTAAGCTCGCGTAGTTTCAACGGATGAGAACCATAATAGCAGCAAACGAGTATACGACTGTAAAATAATGAAATAAAGGTTTTTATGCCAAATTTTTTTTTCGGAGTTTTTTTTCCGTGCCAGTACATTTGTGCGATACAGTAGCCGCGATACCCCCAGACATAATTTTCTTTTTTACGTGAAGTAGTTCGTCTGATCTTATTATCAGCACGCTGATTGAAATGTCTGGCATGGCCAAAGATAAAGGTTATCCATGTGCCAGAGAATTTGCGTATACTGCATAAACCTTCAGGTACATAAAAATTTAAAAGTACAAACAACTACTTCGGTATTCAACTCTATATGTGTATAGAGACGTTATGCCGCTAACAGGCCGATCTCTCTTTTGTGCCCCAATGCTACTTTTACATCCTCAAAAGTGAAGATATTTTCAAAAATATGTTAGTGAGACTTCCATTTGCAGTTTCCTTTCATCTTTTATACGTGTTTGGTGGAGGTTTCCGTAGGAGCTAGAATATCTCTCTTAATATTGCTACGGACCGAGGCTAAAGCTTAGTTTGAGGAGTCGACGCGTAGGCGTTATTTTTATGGCTTTAGCAAGGTGAGGTAAGTTAAACGATTCAACGTCGTTACGAACCAACCATCGTTGTTATGATTAATTAGCTGGCACAGCTCGTAAAAGCTAAATCTCCGTCTCTGGTTAGCGTTGAATTTTCATTGTGACGTCGGTGTTTTTATGTTTGTCATATTGAGCCACTCAACCACATTCGGCATGGGCGTGTCTATTCGACGCGAAGAGGTATCAAGGATGTATCGACTAAGTCGCGTTTGAAGTGTTTCCTCGAATTTGAGCAGCCGTCTCGTTGTTTACTACTCGTTGTTTCCTTTAGCTTTACTCATTACCAATGAAGTCTGACTAAAAATTCCTGCACAACAAAGCATACCAGCGCTAAAACATGTTTTCTGGAGCTGAAACTTTCAGAAAATATATATTACGTTATATCGTATAATTGAATTAATTGGAAATAACAGACGGACTAGCAAATCGTTACGCTGGACCGTTCACGAAAACTTATTCAATGTAGTCTCTAAACTTCACGCTGGCTTCGTAAGCGATTCTACCACGCGTAAGATGTTTGGAGAAAATTGGCATTTACTGCTCCTACCGACATAAGGGTATCAATATTCGGATAATTTCTGTAAGATTTCAACTCTCGAAATAGTATGACTGTTATTACATTTACATCATATTATATTGCAGTCTATTAGTTTTCTTGCTTTTCGAGACAGCTCACAGTAGTAGTAACGGTTTTTTTGGCCTAATAAAGCTAACACAGAAACACACTTTCCACAAACTTCGCTAATATGCACTTATTTCCATATTGCAAGTAGTAATTACGCTCTTATCCTTCGCTGATTACTGCCTAAGCTCCCTGAACTTCCTAGCCTGTGAACCTGAATTCGACGAGTACAGCCTCAGAGGGTGTGCGTGTCGCCCTTCACCATATGTGGCACTTTGGTCCAGCAGGCCACGGCAAACGAGATTAAGGTCACTTTGAGCGAATTCGAATTGTGATGCAAGTGTGTATGTACTGTGCATTGGGTACATAGTGTTACAATATCGGTCGTAAGGCATCGAACATCGAGTTGTCGAAAAAAATATTTCGATGATCGTTACATGGATGAGAGACGAGTCGCACGCGTACCCCAATGCTTTAGGCACCGTTTTTGTTGTGGACTAGCTAAGGTAGCTCAGATCTCAGTGGTATCATATTCGTTTTGTATGACGGCGCATGGCAGAGATCAATCTAGAGTCTTCATGTTTCGAGTTTTACGTCCGGCATCGCGGTTAGGTATTCCATCAGACAGGTGGCTCCGAGCACGAAGCAGAGTGTGTCTATGCCCGCATCCGAACCTAAACAAGGACGTACGCGCCCCCTAAGATTTCTTTAATACAAATACGTTACGCACTAAGCTGTTAGGAGGACACCAATCTGTAGTTTGAAACAATGGAAACCTTTCGGCTTGTTGTATTCAAGCATCAGTTTCTGATCACTCTTCAAAATTGCCATGTGAGAAACGCACCGCTGAAGGACAGTTTCGTCGCATGATAGATGAAGGAAATTTATGAAACTTACAACATAGTAAACGATTATAATAGAACTCGAAGAGTACCGTAGGTAAGCAATAAGAACTAGTTAGTCGTAAAAGTATTAGAACTAAAACTTTTCCTTCCTTTCTGCAATTATCATGCTACCTGGAGCTTAATATTCTGTTGCTAATAGGTGGCAGTTGTGTAAGAACCGTCCTCGACGATCAGACATCCAGCCCAATAGTTCATAAGTTCTATGGAAACCTTAGTTTGCACTAAAGACTCGAAAAATATTTCCTAACAACAAAAGATTTGCCCTTTTCGTCTGAATTGCAGAGTGTACACGCATATTTACTTATATTAATATAAATTTCGTTTTACGTTTCAATGTCGTAGGAGAGGCTTTTTCCGGTACACAGCCCCGTTCTAGACGGACCTTTCCGCCCAACGGAACCCAGATCATTTGCGTTTTATTTATTTATCGCGTTACTTTTTGTTCTCGGACTCTGCAAAAGCAATTCCAATAGCGCGGAACTTTTGTGGGGCTTGTCAAAAAAACGCAAAACGACCACAATAGTTTTAACGGTAAATACTCAAAATAACGGTAAATACAAATATTTTGTGAAACGTTTTCAACCTTAGATTTATAGAAAAGACGTACCATTGACTAATGCCCACTGACATAGCATGTTGACAATTTTCCTTCCAGTAGGTACCAGTCGAACCCGATAAGTCTGGAAATGAATCGAGATCGTCTCTGGATCGCGCATTTCTTTACAGGAAATAAATTGTACTGCACGACTTCGGGTAAGCCTCAGTGCGTAGCACACCCTACACTAGAAGGAGGTATTTCTTTAAACGAGACGACAAAATTTAATGAGTTTGTTGCCTTTGAAAAAATTCAAAGGTAAAGCAATAAAAAGCACAGCCCGCCTTAAGACCAGACCAGCCAGAGTGGCTCGAGGTGTTGACATACAAGCTTTGCATTGCCGCTGAACTAATGCTACGAATCCATTGTCTGTATAATAGCGACGTCTGCGCTCCTCGTTTACTGACCTTCATCTATGTATTCATGCGTGAAGTACACTGTTCTCGCACTAGAAATTTTTTTGCCATGTTTGGATAGCAGTATCTATGTTTCGTTCTCCCGTAATAATAGACCGCGGTCGCACGCGCGTGTATAATATGTTTATATATGAGAGCCACTAGATTAGTTAGGCTTAATTTGTTGTTGTTATTATTACCTAGATCGACGGATGAAACGAAGCGAATAGGATACGCTATGTAGAATTACTATGTACGAACAATATAATTTGCCATCTATAAATAAGTGCTTCCTGAATCGCGCTAAAAATCTCTATATTCATGTTCCCTATATTTTGCATGTGTGTATACATAGTTCGGTTTCAGCCTTTACAGCCTTATCGAACCACTGTGATTCATTAGATTTATGTTAATATTACGTTAAGAGAGAAGTTATCTATTTTGGTAAATAAGTTATTATGACAACGCAACTTGTTTTCTATTGTAGTTGTTAGAACAAATTAACTCAGCCAAAATTCTAGTACCTCTCTAGTTTCATGACATATCTTGCAGAGCCAGACGACATCCCGTTGCATGGTACCGCTTTGAAGTATGACCACGTTGAGGCCACATCTTGAGCAGACGTCCTGAGCGCAGACGCTGCATCGCTGAGCGTTTGATATTAACAGCCGAAAAGGGGAGCCGCACATGTGACACTGCCCCGAGCCTCGCCCCAGCACACAACAATGCTTCATCTTCTCCATCTGCGTCACCAATCGTCTATAATGCATCAATCATAACTATCTTGAGCACTAAAGGTACGTACGACTACCGTATTCGAAAAGAAATTGTGCACGAGAAAACTTAACGATAATACCTTGCCTTGCATAACCTTAAGGCAATCGCTTAACCGATTGAAGATGTGAAACACAATGTTTTATATTATTAATTTATGTTCTTTACATCATAGGTCTTCACTATCGCGTTATTTTTTCGAAGGCTATTAATCGTAACCGACATAGTAATACGATGGTTTACTTATTGATACAATTTGGGTTGCATTAATTTAGAAATTAACGACAACATTGTCAGACTAATTTTAAGGAAAAAAACAGCCAACAGTATCGCTGGCGATAGTTGACAAAGGCAGAATTGTGTGTATCGCAAAAAATCACGCGGATAGACAAACAGAGACCTCGTTGCAATTGAACTCAACATGGAATTTTGAAATACGACTGTTTGAATGAGCGCATCCCTTCATGTCACCGATGTGAAGTTCATGTATCAGAACTTGCCCCTTCATTTCCCTATTTCTTCAGTTTCTGGTGTAACAAGGCTGTCCGCATTACAAGGGGTTAATGGGGCGGCTCGGGATATACTATTTGACCGATGTGAGTCGTGCCGATTTAGCTTTGACGCAGATTTTTCCTTTCGATCTGAACTACATTACGGACATTTTTCATTCCATTTTACCTAATGTAAAGAACGTCGGCATTTTAAAGCAAAAGTGATATGACCAAGAAACGACGTCAGCTGTAACACTTTGCTTGTCTGCTCAAAACTCCATGTGTAATCATGTAAATCGTACCTTCATTTAGGTATTCTACCAAGCACATACAACGCCATACCTCTCGACAGGGGTGTGGCGGTCTATGTGCTAGGTCTCGCTCATGTGCTAGCATGAAATCTCCCTTCGAGTCGCACGGCTCTGAAAAGAAAACGTTATAATACATACACAATTCGTTCTTGCTCCATCCGCTCAACGCGATCCGCTTTCTGAACGACCTCGAGGATCATTGAGCGCTCTTTGTCAGTTAAGGGCCCGGGCATGCCAAACGTGTGATCTGTCTTAATGGACCACCCGGATCGCACTCTGTAATGCAATACAATAGGAACGGAACGGAACGGATTCAGAATTTTATCATCTGACATAAAACAATTGATTTTTCTACGAAAATACCTTATAGCTAAAGCCTAAAGACACAAACTTTATTTTTTAGGATTCAGCACTACAACCTAAACATAATTCCCATAATGATCCTTCTTCAACCGATTAGTCAACTTGGCTTTGACCGAGGACAATGGAAAAACAGCTATACGCGAATAAAGTCAGTATTTTAAAAAAGCATTACGCTAAAAAAACAGTTGATCTATCGTTAAGTTAAACCTGTCGGCGTAAAATTTGCCGTGCTGGCAAACAAAAAAAGAAAAATCTTTCTACATTACAGATTAGTGATTTATTTCTTATCGTCCATTGGCTTACTTTATGCCATGAGATCAAACGTCTATTACGTCTGACCCAATTTCTCTAATATATGCTCCTAGCGTAAGCTGACATTATCTGTGAGGGCAAATATTTGAAGTCAAATAAAGAAAAGGCTAAAATTGTACAGGACGAATCAGTAGTTGAAGCTACTAACGGAGACAGATAGAACAGTTACATGGAGAAAGAAAAAAAAAAAAGTCCATTTTGCAGAAATCAGTAGAGTTTAGGAATACGATCGCACTGTTTTATTTGAGACTTCAGTTGAACAGCGCTCGATCTAAAATCGCCTATTGGCGTCAGCACACTCTGTAAGTATTCCCCGGTCCTCGAGGACGTCGCCCTAGGTGGCGGAGCCTGTGCGACCCAACCCGATCACAGCCTTGAACTTGGCACAAGCTAAGCGTTGCGGCTGTGTGGCTTGGCCTCACTGATTGCTTCCAAGGCTCATTTATAACTAAACAAGGGCAACTGGATGTTAATTTCTACATAATTTGTACTGATAGCGAATTTTTGTAAGCTACATTGCCCCATATTAGTGTTACAATTTGGGTTGATGGATTTTATTGCTGGAAGCAACGAAATGTATTCCGGTTGAGAGAACTCGAACGTAGAAAAGAATGCCACATTTTGTACCATTCTTTTTTAGATAGATTTCATATGCTTTTAGCCAAATAAGGAATCGCAAATAACTTAAGTTATATTAAAGTTTAGTAGTACAATAAGTACAACTGCAACTGAATTGCTCTACGTAGCTTAGGTAAACTGAATATATCAGCGCTTAACACTGATACGAAAATATAGAAGGAAAAAAGTCTTATTTTCCCGAATTCTCTATTATTGAAGTAGCTCCATTACAGTCTCCATTAAATTAAATCCTCCTAGTGTACATCACCTACAATAGTCACCTTCGACCTTTACGGTAACACTGGCTAATCGGCCTAAAATTAGAAGCTAAGATTCCAATCAGGAATGATGGTTTTTTTCCCGATACTATTGTCATTTATCTTCATTCAACAGATAGGTTCTGAAATTTCTAGTAAAAAAAATTCTCAGTTAGAAAAATCTTAAGCGGACGCTAAATCGTTATCTAGGCAAAAAGGGAAAGGCATCATATCCTGACCTCTATGAAATGAAAAAAGGCGCTCTTGTTCTGCGTATATAGAGTTTATTTTAAGGTTCGCGTGTTTGACATAAAAATGTATATTGGAAATTATTCTATCGTGACAGGCTTCCCTACTTTACGGACAATTCTCATGATTACTTGTATAATACAGTTCATTTATCGACATTAGCACAGTGGACTAATGCTGCGTCCTTCACTTTCCAACGCACAAATACTTTTACACCCTGCCAAGTACTTCGATCGATGTGTTCTTAAGTTGTAAATGCCAGTCTTCAAACGGCATTAGCAGTTAAGCAAAGCTTAGGGTTCGATGTCTGGATGGTTTCAGTAGTATGTCCTAGGTTGCAGGTCAAAGTACATGCGTTCCTTAAGGTAAGAAGACCCTGGATGCGACGAGTGAATGACGGGGAGAACTTCATGTTTATAGCTGCGGCATACCATGAGTCGAAGCAAGAACTCAGACTGTCAGGAACAAAGCTGTATTTTAGGGACAGATTCCTTAGCCGCTGATCAATTTGAATTTGGGCTGTTTTACGGAAAGGGGCAATCATACCCATATCCAATTAATTGTCCAATGAGGCAAAGGACAAATGAACTGGCAAAAGAAATTTTTAATTATTTCAAATTTTTCGGCAATTCATTTATTTTATATAATTGGACCTATTTCATTATGTTCTGGTATTCGCTTAGTTGCATATCTATAGAACTTATTAATTACGAAACATGAGCGCCGAATTCTCAGGGGCCCTTGATCTAGTTAGCGTTCCGTCTAACCGCATCCGAAACTTGGGGTACGAGTATTACGTCAATTCAGTTAATTTTTTTGGTGTACTAATTGAGTCTCGGTCTTTTCAGAGCGGCCCTATGCAAGAAGAGCTGTGATAAATATTTTTACCCGTTTATATCATCTAGACTTAGAAACGGGCTAGAGAACGACTGCTAACCAATTAATAATAATTTGCTTTTATAATATCATCATCAGCTGCCAGCATGTCAAATATTATAGCCTTGGTGTCAGTAAGAAATCAAAAGTCAACTACCTTTAAAGAATTAAGAGCGTCCGGGTATGAAATCAGAAAGATCATGATCGATGAAAACGCTCATTATGACAGGTCTAAATGACTCGGGTTTGTTCTAGTTGTGTCAAACTATTTAGCAAACACGCGTCTATAGACCTAGTAGCAACACTTAGGCACCTGGACGAGACAAGGAAATGAGTAGAAAATTTGTTGTCGGCACATTTGCTTATATATAAAAAGCACACTCTATTCACGGTAATGATCCTGTGTCTATTTGCAATAATAAGACGGGCGTTGGGAAGACGACGCCGCGACTGGGACGTGAGGAACAGAGGGACATTTGGTCTATGACAATGGCATTCACATGATGGCTTAGGGACCGCGAAGTGGCCTAGATAAAGAAAGATTTCGTTTGACGATTGAAGAACTCAGCCGTCAAAAGACGTCCTTAACAGTAGTTACGGGCATAAAGCTTGAAACATTTTTGGTCATTTTTGATTCCGTTCTCTCGAAGAGGAATCTTGTGGATATCTGTAGACCTTTAGGAATCACGATGAGTACGATATCTCGTATTACGATTTCGTCCCTGGGCTTCATCTCTTTGGCTGGGGACATATAGGAAACTCTTCATAAGTGTATTCAACACAACAAAGAACAAGGATCAGGGCAACGCCGGAGACACCGAGATGCGTGCTTTGACACAACAACGATGGCTGAGTCTCGATATCCTAGGTATTTAGTCCTTCTCAAGAAGCGAGGCAGCCAAGGTTGAGTCGGGGTATTTGACAGTTTCATAGGTGTCGCACTCGGCTGACGGTGCGGTAACATCCTCTTTATAAAAGGAAGAAGATTCAGCAAAAAACAATCAAGTCCAATTTGAAGGACTCCTCTAATTTCGGTGATCATTGCTGGTTTCGCTTTTGCTTATTATCAATCTCAAAGCTTCCTGTAATTCCTGTCAGACCTTTTTGTCGATCTGAAAAACAGCAAGCATCTTACGTATCCTCTTCTGTCTGCGTGCCGGTTGTTAGCACCGCAAACCCCCATGCCTACAGCCGTTTCTTTGTTATAAACAAACGTAACAATCCAATGATGGTGACCTAGATCGGTTTGATATTTGTTTTACAACGATAGATATTGGGAGATCTAGTCACAGAAGTAATATTCCCCCGTGGCGATTTGCATTAAGCCGATTACTGCACATTAAGCAGGTCCTTGGAAGAACACGTGCTTCCCGTAATGCACACCTAAACATTTTGAGCTACAATTCTATTGAGGAGCTCTCAAATATGATTTACGTTATACACAGGCTTCCATTTGCTCAGTAACAAGAACATTACCGGCTGGACATCCACTGCACCACTCATATAGCCCACTGGCAAAAGGACTTACTTATCTAATACAAGACGAGATATCGTAATATAAAAGACAGTGTATTTATTAGCTTAATCATAATCCATAAAGCTATTGTTCAGTACACAATTGACGTCTTCGTTAGTTTCACATTTTCGTATATGAATCACTAGCGGCTGCCTAGTTCGAGGATACAACCAATGCACCGATGTCCTGGACGACGCAGCCTAGGCTATCCATGAAAAACATATATATATATATATATATATATATATATGGCTACATAAAAACCCGAACATAGTGTAATGCTCCATCAGGCAAAAACCCTCGTTCAGGGACATATAGTTCTACGGTATTACATGTGGAGGCCAAACTAGCTCTTAAAGTTTAATACTAGTTATTTCATCATATATGTATACGTTTCATAGCACTATTCCTTATACAATTACTATGGACATATTAGTGAATCACGCGTTTGTGTTTTGCATTTCCTCGAAGGTTCCATTCGTGTTCATACTTTATAGGTGTACCTCTTGGCATATATATATATATATATATATACCGCAGATGCACGCCCTTTACTGAGACGTTGGTCCAAGATATCGTCCGTCAAATTAATGCTCAATAGTATGCCATAAGTTCTCCCTTCCCTTGGCTGACGAAACCAATGCGGTAAGGAAGGAGGCCTTCGAACCCGAAGCAAACCCTTTAATTTGCAATACTGCAAATGCTAATCCGATCTTAAACTGCATGAAACCGATAGGCAAAAGGCACTACTTTCATATTAAGCTTTATAAAGCGCTGCTACTAGCCGCACGTATTCTAGTCAGCTAGATTCTGTGGCCTGATTGTTATCAAATATGCCTACAATATCATAACCCATAAACAGTTGATTGTGCGGCTGTTAGTTGGACTGACTATGCTTGAACATAATAAATGCTATGTAGGAAAGAAAGATGAGACTAACTTAACTACATTAAATAGTTGGAAAGTGTCAGGTGGACTTGTCAGTACAGCGCACTAATCCACGACGCGCTAAAATTTCAAAATAATCTATTATGATATATTTATACTAAGATACATTCATAAGAGGGCAATATTTAGGCAATTTTTAGATCAAAACAAAAAAGAAACACAACTGTCTTCGTAGCGCCACCAGCGATCTGAACTGTCACCTACCCTGTAGAACTATAGCATAATATGTTTATGCTTTACCTCCTGTTCTTAATTGTTTGGCATTGTCTCACATGGCCGTACCCGAGCATAGAACGAAGTGTGTGCAGGCTTGGGTTGGCCTACCTATATAGCATGCTATTTACTAGCCTATCATGGGGACGTCAAATATATAGCCGATTCAATGCATCTGCAGTTCACATGTAGCACGACATAGACAAAAACAAAAAGATTAGTCAGTATCTGAACTACTCATAGGTCGGTGTATGCGGGCGTACAATAAAGCAAGTGTAAGCTTTTGCAAAATGTATCTATGAATGTAGAATGAGCTCCATTTTGCCCTAGTTAGAGGCTAATTTGCCGACTCTTCTTTGAAGTTGCATCAGATGTACACTGAATACAATATAAATGGGCATGGGGGGTTGAAGAGCTCACAATATTCGCCGCAGCAACTATACTTAAGGGTCAACGCCAACTGATGAATAGATGACACTATCCAAAGAAGTATGGATTGTTGTAGATTACTAGGTGATCTGTTTAAGTTCGTATTATCATCTCTACGACAGAATACGCGTCAAAAGCTTTATCATGGAAAGTAAGATTGTTGCACGATTTCATATAGACTTATCCATTACCCCAAGGGGCATATTGCCTACTCAATGAAACAGGAGGCATAGGCTGTACTAAGTCAAATTCCATTAATAGCGATCTAAGTTAGTGATATAGCCGCATGGGTTTAACTAATTGATCATACCCTTTATCGTATAACAATTACAATCTGTCAATACGTATTATGCATGGCGTGATATTGCTTTGACCCAACTGGACGTATTTCTGATTTGGTGAGTTTGAAATTTACAACAACGACTCTCGCTAACGTTTTCCTTTGAAATCCTCTCCAAACGACTGTTCTAACTTACTTGGCGCGCAGGGCAAGTTCGCGATCACTGGGACAGGTCCAAGGACAGCGCTCCTTCTGGAGTAGAATATTTTGTTGCTGAAGGCTACTCATGGTATTATTTCGGCTCATACCCCCAGGTGCGCTTCCTGCAGAACAAACGAAAAATCGTTTACACAACATCAGCTGGGCAATAAAGGGGGCTCCACGACCGTAATGAGACGTTATGTTTAAGATTATTATAAAGCTGGCTTTCTGCCCCTCAAGCCAGTCATAGATATGTTATAACACTTGTCTGCGGCAGATTTCTTTCTGCGAATACAGAGCTCTTATGCGCTTTTCACGTTGTGCCAGTTACCGCTCTCAGGACAGCTCTAGCCATCGGCTAGGTTTTATAAGATCATAGCGGCGTCTAGGTTCTAGGAAGACGATAGATGTTTTCTAAAAGTATTCTCATATAAAGTTATAGATTTTTAACTACAATATGGGTAGCTAGCTCTAGCTAGTAATCTAAAAATGAAATAAGTGGTAAAAAAAGTAAGTAGAGTAAAAGCTCTAGTAATAATTCCGCGTATCCTAGATCAATATTAATTCATGGTCAATTTTTAGGGTACATTGATACAGCAGGTCTGCTAGATCTCGTGCTTCAGGCAAAATAGGCTTGGCTTCTATTTAAGTGTCTGTCAGTTACCATGGTGCATCGAAGCTGGGGCATTTTTTCCTAAATCAATACTTGTCTCGTTCGTATCTTCTGCACGATAATTTAGGATTCCATCAGGCGGCTACATGTTCGGCGAGATGATGCCTCTCATGCAGTCTCTCACATCTTGAAGTTCGCTTCGGTCGAAAATTTTCGGGTACATTACAGTTTCCCTTTTATTTCTAGATCCATAGACTTAAACTCTGCTTTATAGCAGCCAAAAAAGAAACACTCGTTCCATGTATTTGGATGATGTCAGCCTCTTGCCAAACTTCTCAGACTTAAAACAAGTCCCTAATTATAAGTGTACAGGTATACTCTCGTTACGAACTGTTTCTCTCTGGAACTTTCAGCTTAAAGAACCTGTCAAGAATATCAACTCGTCGACTCTACTTCGAGAATATACTAACAATTATCTTTTACCTCGTAACTAATCTCTGTACATTGTCTTTACCTGTCTGAGCATGGCGTCACGTAATCCAGATCATTACCCAATTCTACTTCCGAACATAAAACTACAGTTGTATTGTAATAGACTCAGACAAACCTCAACGCATGTTACCAAAGAAAATTTATCTAAGTGCCAGATTTTTACTTTTCATTCTTCTTTCTTTATTCTTTATTATCCATATTCATTAAAGTTGTCACATATGATTAACTTTTCTATCGCACAATGCGATTTAACTGGGCCGATGTATAACATTGGGCGATCGAAAATGTCTTGACGGTTCTACAGCGAAAATTAAGCCAAATATATATTTGAGACCTTAAAACAACATTACCAAAAACACACGGTAAGAAAAATAAAATAAATATTGGCCGTTTTAATTGATGACATTCTGGTATCCTTTCGGTAACACGACAATTTCATCACTATAGAACTTCTATAGAGAAAAAAATTGTGACAAGGGATTTTTTCATGGATCCTTTGAAACCAAGTTGACACTATCAATGGAGTACTCTCAATTTTTTGCCGGGTGGCTAAAGTGACATTGTTGCGGCGGAAGATGACCCTCCCTCTGTTCCCAAATTCTGGTCGTTTTCCCGATGGCTTGTTGTTGATAATAAAAGTCCACATAAACCGTTCTTACGGGCTCATAACGTACGTTTTTTTCAATACCACCAATAACGTGGCATTACATTCTTTGGCGTCAGTTCAAACTTTGCCACAGATTATTATTACTTTTTTTTCCGCATTACTGTTATATGTGATCCGTTCTTCACTACACGTAGCCAGCCACTTCTCAAATAGCTTCATTCCATTTGTATTTCTGTAACTCAGACAGTTAGTTTTAAATACGACTGAATAAATTGTCTTGCGTTTATCTGTGTGGCACCCACACATCGAGCTCCTCTTAACAGACAGCCTTCTTCAAATAGTTTAAAACCATGCCGTTTTATCAATGTAACTAACTACTCAGGTCCCCAGTAGGTCTCTCACGTCCTGCTCAGCTTCCGCAATAATTTCATCATTTTTTTCGTGATCGGTTCGCCGCTAAGAAAAGCATCCTTCACATCGAAATTTCTAGGACGAAAGCAAAAAAAACCATGTTTGGGTTGTTTTTTTTTTTTTCGATAATGTATCCTGACCATCAATTGCACAAATGCTTCATCGGCATGGGCCCCATTTTGCCATTTTTCAAATATTTCACTCATCTGAAATCTGAATGGAAGTATTTCGATGGGCTTAGCACGGCTATCGTTATCAGGTCTCAGCTTCCAAGTGACGCAACATATAACCCAAGAGCCACGTAGCTAAAAAAAACTATCAATACCTCTTCGACAACTCATTGGATTACTGTGATAAAGCATAACATTTTAATAAAGCGCACAAATATCGAGTTTAATAAATGGAAGTCTCCCACTGTGAAACGGAAGATGATGTTAGAGTTTTTTTCCAACAAGTATTTACCTGCAATCAACCAACCCTCTTAGTTACAATCAAAGACATGGCGGAGTTCTGTGATTCTTGGGTCCGCTAGTAAATTATACAAACAAACGTATTCATTTTGATGCCTGGAGTCACTCGAATTCTCGTGCGGCATCACAAACACCCAAATATTGCATCGGCTTATCACGACTGACCTCGATTTTTACTCTCTTGGAACGGTTTTCATAGATTACGTCTCGGTTCATCCGCATTGTCTACTGCCAGATCCTGTAATAGTCTGTTATACGTTAGCGTATTCGGTTCAAGTTACGATGGCTTCGTACCGAATGAATACGTCTGTTGTACATCTGCCTAATAGGACAGACCGAGAGCTGTCATCTGGGCTGGTGTCCTTGTTGGGTACGACAGATCGGGCAGAAGAAAAGTTGTTTTCGGTCTTTTAGTAGCACGACGATGTGAGACGACTCCTATTTCGCTGTTGGGCTTTCAGATGCGTTATTCAGCGCGCGCGCTATGTTCTACGTAAGGACAAACACCTAATTTTATCCCATCAACAGTGACACTTTACTCACCCTATAATTACACCTGCCTTATCGAAATTGGGAAAAAGTCATGGATACCGAGATAGATCTTTTTGACGACTATTTTTGGCTGTGTCTCGAAGACGCAATTCTTCTTTGTATCCTCAAAGACACCTGACAGGTCGACATAATTAAGTGATGGCACCCGGTAACCGCTTGAGGCGTCCTAGCTTTTACAATGAGAATCAATTGAACTCGTTTGTGTTTCGTATTATGGCGTAGTTTAGTTACATTTTAAATGGCGTGGTTACATTTTAAATTTAATTGAGGTAGACTTTAGTCTAGGACGAAAATATGAACGAAGAAAAAACAAAATGCATTGCTTTATCGTTATTGCCTATGTCATAGCTTTAGTGCAGTACACAACTAGCGGTAGGTTGGCACCATAATGACTACTCTGGAGCAGACTGCTTATCGTATAGGAGCTATAGAAAGTTTCCTTAATCTTGCAGATAGCTGCATTGTCTGTTTACCTGTACCTGTAAACCTGTATCAAAACAACGCGCATTTCTGGGCTTGCCTAGTTGGCATGCCAAACCGTATCCATCTGTGTCGTCACTCTTGCCCAGGTCACAATAGCGTCTGGTAGCTAACAATGGATAGCTGACAATAATAATAATTCAAGCAATTGCGCGATCGCATCTTCCCCAGATACCTCGAAAAGCGGCCAAATCGGTTGTAGATAGCCCACATTTTCTAACAACAAATAGATTCCAGACAGCTGACAAATTAGGAAAAGAAAATTACGATGAAACTATCACAAAGTTATCAAAATGTTGATAATTTCACGCGTCTGTTTCCATCAATTGTTTTATAGAGCCATGTATATATGTTAGTAAACGTACACCGGCGTTGAAATGGTCGAATAACTGATAAATCTAGCTTTATTAACCTTTGCGAAATTCTCTGAATATTTAATGTTTTTTTTTTGTTGACGGCACCTTGGCGCGTTAATCTGGTAGCGTTAATTAGTAAATACGATGTTTTTTTTAACTGCCTGTGTACGCTCTCACTGCGTTGACACGACATGCACAGTTTTTCTCATCTTTCTTTAAATGCGTTCCTGTAAAAAATCAATATCGTATAAACTGAACAAAAATTTTTTGCAAAAATAACTGATCTCTAAAATGCGTACCATTCTTTTCTTTGTGCGATGATGAAAATAATTTACCAGGCGCTATGATGTGGGATCCAGGACTGGCCTTCCCTGCCATTAACTGCTATAGATGTCTATCCAGCAGAGTCCAACCCGTCTGAAACAACGAACGAAACAGATTTTTTAAATTTTGTGCGCCATATATAATATCTATTGGGCGACGTTTACAGAACACCTTTATTCCAATAAAATTCACTTTATATGTGAAAACATCAACTTCGTTGGACCAGCAAAGTCAGTGATAGAATATTTTTCCTCGTTAATCGCCGATTTGGTTGCTTTCGGAGCTCAAGTCGCCACTCATTACAAAATGCAACTTACGTCGTGTGGGAATATCTAACGGGTATGATTCCACGGTAAGGTAATTCGGTCGAATCCTAGTTGCTCCTTTTTAGATGGTCCAGCGTTTAACCGAATGATCTTAAAATTTGTCATAACAAAAATCCAAAATACTCATTCGCTATTATTTACAAAGGAGCGTACAAGATGAGATGAACTGTGCCCGTCAGACACGTCCACCCTTCGGGATGCTGCACACACAACGGCATGGCTTGGTAGGTGGGTGCACGCGGCAAACATTTTCCGTGCAATAAGTTCTTGCGGCGTCAGTTGTGTGCTTATTATCCTGCAAGGCAATCTGGTGGAAATACCGTTGAACATACGTTGTTTTTTTTTTTAATTCAATAAAAAGGGAAGGGTGATTAATGTAGAAAAGCATACGAGAGCCCTTATATATTTAACAACTAACAGCAGCTGTGTATCGTTTGTGTCTGAGAAGCCTTTGTCTCACCAGCGAAGAAGAATAGAGCAATTCTATAGAAAGCGATAAAGCATAGCAAAATTATACAATAATACATATTTAGAAAATCTGTAATTTCTAAAATTGATGAAAACTGGCATAGCATTCGAAAATTATTGCAGACACTTCCACATCCGGAAAGGGGCATGGTTTTTTGAAAGGAAAAAAAAATTTGTGAACGTTCGTTTGGATCCGTTCGGTGCTACACCGGGATGGGGGTAGAGAAAAGTAAGTACCGTAACAATACGTTCCATCGTCAAGACAATGTCTTCCTATTGAGAAATGATGAGAAAACTTCCCTCTATATAGGGTACACTTCAGCTGACTAGTAGGATGAACGCAGTTCACTGTTCGTATAACCCGAACGTAACACAAAACGAGAAAGATGAAATCCATAAGAATTCAGCGGAAAAGCCAAATAACACGAGGTAAACAGCTGGAAAGCACACACGCTCGAGTGGCATACTATTCTATATAGACGCAGACTCGGCACTCTCTAACGTATCAGTCGAGAGTCGGAACACGACCTATGCCTTGTATTTGTGACAGCACTGACCATTTCAGATCTATTTATAGATAGTACCGGTACACATGTTGACCTCTGGAACTTGCCGTGTCATGTCAAAAGCCACATTTGATGGAGAACTTCGGCTTCTACTAGCTAGGTATAGCTAGCTAGCTAGCTAGCTAACAAGAGCACTATGAAATGAATTAGATTTTTCTAAAGCGAAGTAGTAAGTAGAGAAAGCGAAACTTTCTATACAATGTCCACTTTCGTAACGAAAGAGTTAACAGTGGATCACTTTCCAAAGCAAAACGAGATGATACATTTGTGGGCGATTCGTTCGACAAACTAAAAATGCCGTACGAACAATTACTGACACTTACTTTTTTCAACTTCTATATACTTCAATAACATATTCAACCGTATTCTACTACTTTTAATTTCAGTTGAATCAAGTTCTATTTTTGACTATTCCAGTGTTTGACATACGGTCCTAAGCAACTATTACTACTAAATGGTCATTACAAAATGTCACGTGTGTCGTAGAATTACAAGCATTACGCCACTGCGACGTCCTGCATAACGCCCTACATGGCCCAACGAAAGGGCCCCATAAACGTCCGAAATCAGGTTTAGCAAATACCAAGGGTGGGTCACTATCAAAATACGAAAGTTCATCATTGTTAGTCTCTTCTGTGTCACACCCTGATCGTAAGGGAAAAAAGTTATAAACAATTCAAGGTAACCAACTATAGCACACGAAACTACCTCTGTGCTCGTCCTGACGTCATTGTTAGTCAATGATCGGCTTTTATGGTTCCTGAAGATGTATCTAGAACAACAATGGCTGCCAAACTATATAGTTCAGAAAGCAAAACAAGACTTAACGAGGATCCGCCATCTGATGATGTTGGGTATGATGGCATTGGTATTAGAATAACAGGTAACGCCGCTGCCGCGGCCGCCGCCGCCGCCGCCGCCGCCGCTTGAACGAGAAGGACACAGACGCCGGCAGCCAGCCAGCGTCCGCTGACTGCCCTTTCGCTTTAGCGTAGCAACCTGTAAATTCTCTCAGAGTCGACGATCGACGGGGCATGCGCATGCAACTAGCTAGGATGAAGGTCAGGAAGTATTACGTTCTTGGATTTAGGTGGCTTTAGCTTTCGATTGTGTGGGTACTTGATAACGCCCGCTGTAGAAGCAGATCGCTAAAGTTCTCGTTTATAAACAACCTCTTCGACGAACAGATACGAATACTTAAATTTGCCCTTTTTTTTCTTTTTTTTTGCTTTTTTTTTTTAATATAAAGGAGCCAAGCGAGCAATCTCGAACATGTCTGTATAGCTAAAAATGAAATGATAGAAGAAGTTATAAATAAGTAACAGAAAAAACGGTCAGCTATTTAACTTGATAGTAATACTTCTGTCGCAGTCAAAGTGCCCTTTCAAACCGGTTATCTATATACATCGGACCATGGAGTAGATAATTGTAGCACATTTAGATAACTATAATACAGAGAGACGCTTGTTGTTAGCTTTTGTTCAGTTTACTTGTAAAGACGCCTCCGCTGTTCTATTGATCCCATGGGAAGTATAGATCTGTGAAAATTATGTTTGAAGGACCATCGCCATATATTTTACATATGAAAGCTTTATAGGACCTTCAATTTTGCCACTACAGCAAAACGCGGCAATATACTTTTTTATTTCTATCGTGGTATTGATGCATGTCACCCTTTCTATGTTAGAATATACGATTACGATCCCAAGGTCAAGTACAAATAATGTACGTATGCAATCATTATATACTTTGATGGTTCATTGTTGTTATCGAAAAAACAATTTTTTATGCAAGCTACGCGTCTTCAAGATAGCATAAATAATACTGCTTTTTTTTTATGTCTAGTCCGGTTATGACTCAAAGATTGCTTGATAACAGCTTTTTACTTTATTTTTTAATATAACTTCGTGAATGCGTAGCAGTAGCCAGTTGACTTTTTGCTTTCCTACTTCCCACTTTTTCAGAAGCGTTTGAATAGTAGTTTTCCGTGCGGTATGTTATATA